>NC_134809.1:31307895-31317895 GCF_046742065.1 Oratosquilla oratoria | reverse complement strand
GTCTCTCTCTCTCTCACTGACTAGACACCCTCGTGTGCAAGTATTTCATCGTTATTTGTCTTTCATCTTATTCGTCTTCGGTGTGCAAACGTTTCTGGACTTTTTCATTATAACGTTTCTTTTTATATTTCGATACACGGTTGTTTCATTCTGTGAACATTTGTGTGTGTGTGTGTGTGTGTGTGTGTGTGTGTGTGTGTGTGTGTGTGTGTGTGCGTGCGTGCGTGTGTGTGTCTGTTCGAGTGCTCTCGCCTGCATGTATCTCTGTTAAACAGTGTGACAACACGAATTTTGTTTTTCTTAATTCCAAAAGATGTTTTTATTGCCTTCGTCGTCGTCGTCCTCCTCCTCCTCCGCCTCGTCGTCGTCGTCATCATCATCATCATCATCGTCGTCGTCGTCGTCGTCATCATCATCATCATCATCATCATCATCATCATCATCATCATCATCATCATCATCATCATCATCATCATCATCATCATCATCATCATCATCATCATCATCATCATCATCATCATCATCATCATCATCATCATCATCATCATCATCATCATCATCATCATCATCTGAAGCGGCCTTTCTGTGGATGTACTGTGTCTTGCTACATTGCTTCTGACCCAGGGCAGTGGACGGGATACAGGGATGACCCATCATCCATGAGGAGCTAATATGAGAGGGGGGAGGAGGAGGATGGATGAGAGTGGAGTAAATGGGAGTAGGTATGTGCCTTTGACTTTGGCTACCCCCCTTATAAGGGGGAGGGGGGAACTCTTGGTATATAGATGGAGTTATTGTTTCTGTCTTTTTTTTTTCATTTTTCGAAAATTGTCTTCAACCATTCGAAGTCCAGCGATGAACAAAGGCCTCTCCCAACCTTCTCCTCGAGTCGCACGACCACACCAAAATGAGCCACGTCTTTCCTGCAAACTTCTCTACCTCGTCTCTCCATCTGTCTGGTCTTCATTTCCCTTAAATCTTTAGCTATTCCTTCATAAGCCTTGAGACTGCATACCTTTCCCCTTCAGTCAAGACGCGACAATTTATTTTCATGTAGATTGAGTAAATGTACATAATCCTTTTATTGGCCATTTCATCCCCCTTTCATTTTATCATTGAGCAATATCTCTCTTTTTTTACATGGCGTACTCTTCCAATACATGGGTTCAATTTTGTTCTCAGCACGTTTGGATGTCCAATTCTCGTTGCTTTGTTTAATTGTTTTCATAAGATAGAGGACACTACCTATGTGTTCCTGTTTACTTTTGTTTAATGTAGACACTTTTTGCTCTCTCTCTTTGATGTTCTTTTATATGAAACTAGCATCCTATACTCTGACATTTCTCTTTCTTTCTCTGTTCTAATGATAAGTCATATCACTTTTTCCAGTAAGAGTAATTATAGTTTTTCTGTCTCCTCAGTAATTCATTTACGTGACCGGGGGATCATTCTGTTCGCTACTTTTTTATGTTGGATAGTCGGAGTAGACGTTTGATTCGTAATTGATTCCCAGTATGATATCCTCGAAACCCGCCACGTCTTTACTCCTCAATCAATCCTTTAACTTCTTCCATCCCTACTTATCCCTTCTTACTTCACTGTCTTCCCCTTAGCCCTCTCTTCTCTATTATCTCTTCCCTCCCGTTTCACCCCCCCACCCCCGGCCTTCCCTCCACCTCCCTTCTCTGCTCACTTCGCGGCACTGTCCTGTCGGTTCCTTGATGTGCGACATTTTCGACCAGTGTATACATGTGCGCATGGGAAAAGAGAGCGGGGTGGTCAGTCGTCACCAGGAATTTTTTATAGTCGGCATTATTTATGGTGCGACTCGGATATCTCGATTAGGCAACCTGAGGAACGCTGAAACGGGAAATGTCACCTCGTCACCTCTCCAGAAAACTCCAGTCGCTTAAACATAACCTTCAAAGAATTTCCACTTGTCAACAAAATAGACGAAACTTGGGGGAAATGTTGTTACACGATCATATTGTCATTGTTCTCCTAGCTTTTGGCATCTTGAGTGACAAAAAACTACTGTTCTAGTTTTGTTAGGGTAAGTAGCAATCGATGACACCAGAAAGACAGAGAGAGGAAAAGCCTTACCCCCTTTGTATTTTCCAATACTCTTCGACTCGAGGTACGCGTTTGGAAAATCCGAAATCAGTGCCCGTCGGTTATGGCAATGTTATTTCATCATTCTCTTGCCAATTTCGTCGCCCCCAACTTTACCGCTTGTCCTTGGCCCTGTCTGTTTCCTTCTTCATTCCTGTTGTCTTCCCACGCCATTATTTGTTTACGGTTTTCCCCCCAGCATTGTCTTGTACTACCCCTAATAGTTTTATATTGTTTCGAGGTTTCAGGTGATAGGTAATTTGTAGTTACGTTAGTTAACCTGCAGTTAACTTACGCATTTTCTTGTTCGCTGTCGCTTCACTCTTCCCCGTCCACACGTTTTCCATCATGTAGCGTTTTCCATCACATATTTCACTTCTATATTCTCTATACAATAAGGATCTATTTGTTCACTTATTCATTTATTTGTCTGTTTATTTACTTATTTCACCATTTACTTACTTTTCCTCTTTTATTTTCTTACTCCTTTCGTGACGTCTCTCATTTCTTCACATACAAGACTTAAATGATACTTGCGCTTAATGGTGGCAGAGCGGTTTCTTTCGGCAGTGTCATGGAGAATATGTCCTTCAACGACAGCAATTTTAGCTTTGTACTCAAGGGAACAGGGTGATCCAAAAAAGTGTGTGTGTGTGTGTGTGTGTGTGTGTGTGTGTTCACGTTCTCTCTCCCTTTCCTCTCCCTCACTTCCCCGCTCGTCCTTCCCCATTCCTCCTCTCCCTCCCGTTCTTATATATATATATATATGTGTGTGTGTATATATACTTTTTCATTTGTTTATTATTTATCACTTTATTGATTTGTAAGTACTGTAGGAGAGTGGCTTATAGTCTGGCTGACGATGTATTAAGGACTTACTAGAGCAGTAAGTGCAAACGCGAGAGGCAAGTGTCCTGCAGGTGGCGCTGCCGAAGGGGAGCGGCAATGCGGACACAAGAGACGTCCGCATTTTACGTCTTAGCCGCATTTGTTGGGCGGGTGGTCTGTAGGGCGTGTTTGACCAACCATTGCCATGTTAGACAAGAGAGCGGGAGGGAGGGGGGAGAGGAGGAGGAGGAAGAGGCGGAGGGAAATTGATGTTCGGAGCGATGGTATCTAGGGTGCTTGGTAATCAAGATCATCATCATCATCGTCTTCATTGTCGTCGGCGGCTGCGTTCTCAATGTTGAATGTATTTTTCGTACGGCCGATTTTTCCGGACTTTTTCCATGTCGAAGGGACGGTGGGTCCTTTCACTGCTATTTGTCTGCGTATCGTCCGAGCAGCGGCAAGGAAGAGTTCCGCTTGGGTGTAGCTGATGGGGCAAAGGTGTTTGCTGAAGAGACCCTTGCGGTAAGGTCCAAAAGTAAGGCGCGTGATCGGACAAAGTCGAGCGGGTTGAATTTGTCCTTCTTCGCTCCTTCATCCAAAGGCCCTCCTGTTTGGCAGTATCCTTTCTTTCTCCCTCGCTGTAGTCCTGTATTATGTGGATGTTCTGCCAGCCTACCCAGATTTGCAATACTGGAGCCTTATTATGGTCTCAATTGCTTGTAATATGTATATCATGGATTTATTCAAATATTTATTCATTCATTTATCTATTAATTACCCAGTTGATTCTCTGTTATATTGTGTTTAAGACGGTTTAGATTAGCCGTGATTAATTCCACCACCCCTAACATCTTCCTTATCTTTTTCATTCTCTGATATCATCCCTAGATCTCTCCTTTATCAGCTCCATGGCTCCATCTCTTCTTCTCGATATTGCCCCAAAGGATAGAAAAGCTAGTCATCGAAGATGAAGTACGAAATAACAATACCCTTCCACCTAACCCACCTACCTATCAGACCAACTCCTAACTTACACTCTCTGGAAAGACGCCGAGTGTAAGGTGATCTAATAGAGGTGTTCAAGTGGATCAAAGGCTTTAACCAGGGTGGCGCAAACAAGGTCATCATATTAAGACAACAGGGCAGGACTCGCAGTAAAAGCTTTAAAACTGGACAAATTTAGATTTAAGAAGGAAATAGGCAAAAACCGGTTTACTAATAGGGTGGTCAACGAATGGAATAGACTTAGTAACCTTGTATTGAGCGCTGAAACTATCGGTTGTTTTGAAACGTTTAGACTTTATGGATGGTAATGGACATAGAACTGCTTAGTGTAGGCCTTGTGGTCTCTCGCAGTCTCCTTCATTCTTATGTTCTTATGTTAAATTGACCTAACCTACCCACCCACCGACTTATCATCCTTTACACTTGACTCCGGCTTTCCTTTCATCATGCACGCCCGCACGCCCGCGTATCCCCGCCCGCACGCCCGCTCTCTCGCTTGGTCTTCCGTCTTCCTTGATTATTCCAGGGAGCCAGCAAGCCATTAGCATACAGCTCTAGAAGGTAAATGCGCTCCTTGATGAGATTGCCGCTCGCAAGTTATCTCTTCCTCCGGCCAGCCCCCTTCGCCAGAAGCGGGGATATGCAAATGTCTCCCCCTAACACGGGGATGTATTAGACCCGCACCATTTCAATTGGGGGGGAAGTCTTCAAAAGAATCTGAAATACCTTGGCTCGTTAAGCGTTGGCGTAGGTATGCATTATGCTTCCTTTTTTTTTCTTAGATTCGTCTTGTGCATGAAATAAAGGGCTTTGATATTTTTTCGGCTAACGAGGCGGTAGTTTCATTAAAAAAAGAATGAAGCTGCAGGACTGGGGCAGTGCCATGCTATCCAAGGGACCAAAATGTCTTCGTTCCAGTGTCTGGTATAAAGGATTTCCTTAATATGGATACTATTATCACTAGTATAAATCCCCGTAAGTTTTCGCATCTTCGTGCCTGCTCGCACACGCGCGCGCACACACACACACACACACACACACACACACACACACACACACGCACACACACACACACACACACACACACACACACAAACACAAAACATAGATGAAGGGAGGGAAAACATAGAAGGAATGGTGATTACCACTCTTCAAATATTTCATCAACTCCCATTTACCAGTATCATAGTTCCAGTTTCTGAATACTGTGTGTGTACTGTATGTTTTTATTCTTTTGTACTGAGACGAATTTTATTTTTGCAAGTATAACACGAATGACAAAACTATTAATTTTACCCGAAGCTTTCGCCTATACCAACCTCCCACCACATTTTACACCATCAGTTTCAAACAGGCCTGAGCATCGCCACCACACTAGCAGCCCCCCCCCCCACTACTCTTCACTTTTCATCGTTTCAATTCACAGGCATTCCGTTCATTCCTCGTACCGTTATTGCGCTTTCCATGGACTGTACATAGATAAAGTGATATAGCTGAATAGCATGGACAATGTCCAGTCTTCTAATACTTTCATTTTAGTGGATGTTTCCCTAGGCTGAATAAAATCGTCTGACGTCAATGAGAACAAACTTCCGTGTGATGAAGAGTTGGGGAAAGAGTTTAGGTTATATGTAAATGACGACCATTCGAGCCACGGGCTTGTAACTCTGTTTCGGGATGAAGCGGTAATTGTTATTCCGGCAATTGGCGAAGAGTAGGAGTCCGGAGGGGGAAGGGGGCCGGGTTACCGGGTTACCGGGCGCCGGTACGAGGATTAGGATGAGGGAGAAGAGATGGAAAAGAAGGACGGCTTGCAGGCTGACTTTCGCGAGGTGATTGATGAGTAGTGTAAATATGTCATCATTATTTTTGATCGATGGCTGTCGTGATTGGAACCGTCTTGGCGGAAAGTGAAGCGTTTATTGGTGGGCAGAGGCTTCTGTGGTGGTAATAGTAGGGGTGATAGTAGTAGTAGTAGTGGTGACGGTGGGTGGGGTTTGGTAGTGGTGGTGATGGTCGTGGTGGTTGTGGCTGTGGTTTGGTAGTGATGATGGCGCCAGAGGTGCTAAGGATTAGTATTTACCGTGATGGGTTCCACGCCGAAGCTGGTTTCCATTTTTCAGTCTTGTTTGGTGTTGCTGGAAAACCACTTAATAAGTATCTTCTTTCTTATGTTACTCTTTTTTATGATCATTATTTTGCGTGACAGAGGCAGTTATGACATGTGATATATGAGAAAAATAAAATGAATAGATGAATAGATTAATCCATTACTATTTTGGTAAATGAGATAGATACCCATTAGCCAAAAGTATACCATTTTGTTGAAAATTACATAGATTTTCTCTCTATTGGGAATACCTGAAATAGCCCCCAATATTCGGAACGAAAATGATCCAAAAGTAGAAAAAATCGAAAAGTCGAGCATTCCGAATACCAAAAGCACCTTACAAAGATCTGGTCTGTTTTCTAAAAGCGTTTACGTTACGAATATGAGAATTCTTTTAATTCTAGAAAAAAAATCCCAGTAGAAGTATCCGTAATCGGAGTGTGTCCAGCTACCACACATAATCCGAAAAAAATTGTCTTGTTTTAGAATAAAGAACATAACGGTCCACCCGTTGTAGAGAGAAACATCCATCAGTTGAATCAAATCACCTTTGTTCCGCGAGGATAAATGCACCAGTGATCACAGCGAAGAGTTAGTCAAGTTAGACATCTCTCCTTTGAATGCAAGAGGTTCTTCTACTGAATGGCGTCGCCCGGCAGTAGCCAGGAGGACCCGAGACCGTCACCCGACCCACCAGCGGTGCCGCAGTCAGGGAATTTAAACAATATGCATGCTGGTTCACTTGTTTGCTTTCGTATGGAATGTGACTCACGCGCGCGCATGTGCGTAGAAGTATCAATTAAGTTCGTAAACTCGCCAGGTTGTCGGTATTATTGAATTGCTTAGCCCGTAAAGGTGCATCTTGGGAGCGAAGCAGGCAACGAGACTTTTATGTTTTTTTTTTTGTTGTTTTTTGGGGGGAGGGGGGAGGAGGGGCATGCTCTTGTCTTTTCATCAGGGGGAAATCGATCCGGTCTTCTCCCCTGGGGGCGCTCTCGCGGGGTGTACCGCCCCCTCCCCCCCCCCGGAGGGAACCAAAACTGAAAGTCGAAAAGTGATCCCGTGAGACTCTTTTCCGGCTCCGGGGTCTTTACGCAAATTCCGACGAAACGGTTCTGTTGTGCCGGCGCATCCGAAAACTGCGGGTGGGGGAGGGGACGGGGTTGTTTCTTCTTCTTCTGCAGATTTCGGGAAATTGAATATCGCAAGTAGAGTGAGCGTCGGAAAGGGAGCTGCAGGGCTTAGGGACGTAGGATGAGGATGAATCGGAGTGATAACTTCACCAACACATCCTCCCTACAGCTGCATGAAATCGTTTGACGGCGGACAAAACGTAAAGATGTTAGCAAAAGAGGTTTGGTTAACCGTAACCCTGTTTGCCCCGTGGTTCTGCCCTAAGCTGATTTAAGTCGCCTGGTATTAGGCAGAATGAAATATGTAAAGGTGTGCCATCAAGACTAGGAGAGGCAGTTGCGACCCGACCTACATTTCTTGCCTGCGAAGGAGGAGAGAGAAGGATCGTATTTGATCTCGGAATTTCTCTCTCTCTCTCTCTCTCTCTCTCTCTCTCTCTCTCTCTCTCTCTCTCTCTCTCTCTCTCTCTCTCTCTCTCTCTCTCTCTCTCTCCCCCCTCTCTCTCTCTCCCTCCCCCCTCTCTCTCTCTCCCTCTCCCTCCCCCTTCCCCCCCCCTCTCTCTCTCTCTCTCTCTCTCTCTCTCTCTCTCTCTCCCTCCTACTCCTCTCTCTCTCCCTCCTACTCCTCTCCCTCCCTCCCTCCCTACACCAACACACACACACACACACACACACACACACACACACACACACACACACACACATATATATATATATATATATATATATATATATATATATATATATATATATATTATATATATATATATATATATACTTATTCTTGTTACTGGAGGCAATCATATTAAAGCTAAGGACAGACTAAAGCCAAAACGACGTCTCGATAGATCGACACTCCACCCTGGCTCGAGGTTTCCTCCAGTACTGAATGAAATTGGCTGATGTGAACCAAAACAAAGATGCTAAAGGGGCACTACCGTACTGAAGGGGGTAATGAATAGATAATGGAAGCTGGAGGGAAGAAATCCCGAGAAATCGACAGCGACTGGCACCACAGTTTGATCCACCATCGCCACTGCCTTTGGCACCATCACCATCAACCACCCTCACCACTACAACCCAAGGGTATCTCATATGGCCTCCTCTCTACCACACCACCGTTCATCTCCGCTATGACATCACCACCCTGACTTCGTCATACTACCCTACAACCCGTGTCAGTGACATTACTTGCACTTTTTTTCAAATACCAAAACTGTTGTTACCACTTTACCACCATTATGACCACCTCACCCCCATGGCCTGCAGGGGCCCGCAGAGAGGACACACCACTGTTGCCCTGAACTCTAGCCTAACCGTCTTTAGCCCAGTTCTCTCTCTGAAGCTTCCTGTTATCAACAACCTCCACAACCTATCGGCTGGCGCCAGCGTTTCCATGGGACTGCGGCAGTGATGGTCAATGGTTCTTGGACGGTGCCATTAGAGCTGCACATCCCTTACCCCCCCCCTTCCCTCTACTACTGTCCCTCCCCTTCTCCCTCCTCTCCGGTTCTTTGTGTAATTCCTTTGCCGCCTTGGAGGAACTCCGTCTTGTAGCCAGCCTTATGGTAACCACTCGGTAACACAAAGCCGGAAATTATTATAATTTATCTTTATTAAAAGGAAACATGCAAACTCTCCTGATACGACCCTAAACAAGGAAATGAATTACCCTAACTTGTGTCAAGATTCACGTCTGGATGTGTCAAAATTGACATGTTATATTTTCATTTTTGACGCGTCTTATGTACCTAAATCCTCTGTAAACTGACACTTACGACTTGCGCAGTTATATATTATCTTAAATCGCCCATGTCTTCTAAGCTCCTGTTACACTGTATTTTCCTCCTCACATAGCCGTTGGGTGTTCTTGTCAGACTCTTCAACACAGGAATACGATACCCGGCTGTTACGGCTGCCACGCTCGGCTTCAGCCATGGTGGCGGTGTTGGCTCAAGACCCGTAAAACACTTGGGCAGCCGTCAAGCGTATTCGTCTTTGTTTTGCCATATGCATGGGTAGCACTGTATGCGCGTCTGTGTGAGCGGAAACGCGATTGTATGGGTGTGCGTTTGCGCAGTTGCAATTTATTACTATTATTTTTATTTTGTTTTATTTTATTTTATCATTTTTTATCTCTCTCCCGTTGTGGACCACAGTGTTTGTTTTGAATATGGTTAAACGGTCTTCTCCTCCCTTTCTCTCCCCCATTCTTCCCCCTGTATCTCTCCCTCTCTTCCCCCCTCTCCCTCACCCCTTTTTCCCCCGCTTCCCCCCCCCCTCTCTCTCTCTCTCTCTCTCTCTCTCTCTCTCTCTCTCTCTCTCTCTCTCTCTCTCTCTCTCTCTCTCTCTCTCTCTCTCTCTCTCTCTCTCTCTCTCTCTCTCTCTCATTTTCTCTCCCCTTCTCCTTCTCTCTCTCCCCCTCTCCCCCTCCCTCTCCTTCTTCCCCTCTCTCTCTCCTCTCCCCCCTCTCTCTCTCACACTCTCTATATCTCTATCTCTCCTCTCTCTCTCTCTCTCTCTCTCTCTCTCTCTCTCTCTCTCTCTCTCTCTCTCTCTCTCTCTCTGTCTGTCTGTCTCTCTCTCTCTCTGTCTGTCTCTCTCTCTCTCTCTCTCTCTCTCTCTCTCTCTCTCTCTCTCTCTCTCTCTCTCTCTCTCTCTCTCTCTCTCTCTCTCTCTCTCTCTCTCTCTCTCTCTCTCCCTCTCTCCTTCTGTCTTTCTCATAATGGTAGAGCCTTTCTAAATGTACGATGAGCAAGCCATTGGCAAACCATCCCCTCTGGCGCCGCTCAGGTCAGCAGCCAGGCTT
>NC_134809.1:31295395-31302895 GCF_046742065.1 Oratosquilla oratoria | reverse complement strand
GAGATTTGAGAAGGAGGAAATGGGATGGGGGAGGGGGCGTGGAGGGTCGGTGTGGGCGGAGTGAGGAGGCAGGAGAGGAAATAGGGTAGAATGGGATTTACGGGAGAGTTGGGACTGCAAAATGAAATCGCAAGGAGTTGGGGAGAGAAGCGTCCCACATAGGTCGCGCGCGCACACACACACACACACACACACACACACACACACACACACACACACACACACACACACACACACACACACACACACACACACACACACACACACACACACACACACACACACACACACACACACACACACACACACACACAGAGTAATAGACATCTGGAACAAGTTGGACGAAAAAGTGGTGTGTGCAAAAACAATTCATGGATTTAAAAACAGTTTAGATAAAATGAGATATGAAGACGGGACCCTACGAGCATAGCTCCCCTTCCCATAAAATACAACTAGGTAAATGCACACACACACACACACACACACACACACACACACACACACACACACACACACACACACACACACACACACACACAAAATCTTATATACACACTCGTGCACGCGTGTACATACGCTAACACACACTCATTCCTTACTTTCCTGCTCTACTCTCCATTTCTGTTACTCTTACCCAGATCTATATTACCCTTACAATGATCCATAACCCTCTTCCCCTAAACCCCTTCCCATCCCCGCCCTTTCCTCATCTCACCGCCTGTCCGGAAGTCCATTTGAGATCCCGGAGCGAATGGGCTCGTCAGTTTATGGTAATGTATGAGTGGTGTAAAAGATCATTTGCAGTGCTTTGGGGACGGTTTTCCTGAAACTCCTCCCCTCGAAGCAAGGAGGGAGATTATTTTCCCTCAGATTCTTTTACTGATGTTCGGAAATTCTGCACCGAAAGGAAAGCTACTCTTGTTCGTAGACGTTTATTGATGGGCCGGTCCTGTCCCCATTCACTCTACTACTATTACCGTCTCTTCCTCCTGCTCCTCCTCTTCCTCCTCCCTTTCCTCCTCCTCTTCCTCCTCCCTTTCCTCCTCCTCTTCCTCCTCCCTTTACTCCTCCTCCTACTCCTCCTCCTCCTCCTACTCATCATCATCATCACCATCATCATCATCATCATTGTCCTCTTTTTCCTCCTCGTCCTCCTCTTCCTCCTCCTCCTACTCCTCTTCCTCCTCCTCCTACTTCTCCTCTACCCCATCATCATCATCATCATCATCATCATCATCATCATCATCATCATCATCATCATCATCATCATCATCATCATCATCATCATCATCATCATCATCATCATCATCATCATCATCATCATTGTCCTCTTTATACTCCTTGTCCTACTCCTCTTACTCTTATTTTTCTCTTGTTACTAACCTCTTCCCCTCTACCACGAAAACGGCGCGGCGTCACTCGTCTTCTCTAGCCTCCATGACGACATCCAGGCCTTCTTTGGCTTCGGCCTCAGGGACCTCACGCTAATTGTGACGCCCAAGAACCGGAAACGGAGACAGATTTGCCTCGGATGTATACTCCCATCAGCCTCCTGTTAGAGGTCATTTGTTGAAGGGTAAGACTTGGGGTAGCGTATGGTTCCCCGCGAGATGGGGTGGGGTGGGGGGTTAGGAAAAGGGGAGCGTTCTTTGAGTCATGTAAGTTAGGTTAGAAAAGGATAATGTGTAGGGAGAGTGTACCAGTCACTGGGTTGACTTGACCTTCCAACTAGTTTTATGAGTCTGTCGACTGCGTCAACTTCCGCAACATCACTCTAGCAAAATTTCTTTATTTTGCCAATCGTAATTGCCTTTACTCGAGTACCTCCATATTCTCGACATTCAAATACTTCATCACCAGCAATGCTGAGGTCCACACAGTTTATTCGACTCATACGGATGGGCAGTTGACAACGCTAACTAATAAACAAAGATAACCAACAACCAAGAATACTTGAATTAGTTTACACTACAAAGATCTCTCCCTTGGGGGGACAGCCCGAAATTTTACATAACCAACCAACCATTTTTTGAACGACCCTTTGTTAAACGGGACACCCATAGTGATGTGGAATGCTTATTCGTATACGGAACACATTGTTATAGAGTGCTGTCGTGCTTACGAAATACCTCCCCCTCCTTCTGAGACCCTTCGTCATCCACTTTGTGGAGGATGGTGTTGGTGGAGCGCTCCGTGACATGTGGAGTACCCGTTGTGGTTGTGAAGCGTCACAAGAACAAGGCGTACGTGCTCTGCGAGACGTTCTTCCGACCGGCTTCTTGAATTAATTTTTCGAAGTGCCCACGTCGCCCTCCGATATGAAGAACGAAGGTTTTGAATAAAGTTAGGGATGGAGTTGTTCGTGGCTAGTGTTAAAATTGGAAAAGCAGAGCCACTATTCTTGTTTATTATGTTGCGGAATAGTATTTGTTTTAATCCATGTCTCAGTTTTAGACAAGGAAATTGAATTAAGACATGTTCATAGCAGGGAAAGATTCTGTAAAATACTAAGTCGACTTGTTTGATGGGTTTTAGTCCTGTGCACACATGTATGCCATGCATTGGTGATGGAGCGTCAGGATGAGGAGATCCTCTGTACCTCAATATTTACCCCCAAAAGAAAGAGTTTCGAATCGACCCAACCTGCCGCGCGCCGGTATGCAAATTTCAAAATTTCATCGGAAGTCGGATATCTGAGTAGTGGCCACATATTCCTCGGGATTCCTCTGTACTTTATGTTGAGTTCGACGTAACGACGGGCAAACTCGGCCGATGCGTAATGATTCGTGAATTCCAATCGTACCTGACCGTACAGGTTGATTTGGATTTTCCTGGCGAACAGGCATTTTTTCACCTAAGCTTTAGCCTCTGTTAGAGTCACTATCAGAGTATATTCTTATCCGTTACTGTATTTATGAATAGTCATCCAATGTCATCCAAACTATTGGTATATCTAATTGTAGCCAGCCTTCCGCATCTGTCTCACCAGCTATCGTAGTATAGCTTAGTCTTTGTGAACTGAGTACTCTCATGTCTTGGTATTCCCCAGCAAGGATGCATTTCTTCTTTCAGAATATCGCCTCTGTCACAGTCACTATCGTAGTTTATGTGAACAATGTTACATTGTCATCAACATTCTAGACTATAATAGTTCACGTCACCAGCGTGTGATATTGTTACATGTCACTACAAATCTCAAAGGGACACTACGTCCTTCTATCTAGATGAGGCGAAGATTGCCTTCACTGTTCTGCCATTTATTTTCATATGTAATTCTCCGATATTTGATTAAGTGTTGTTAATGAAATAAAGGAAATTATAAAAAACTGCGGTTCAGTAAAATTTGGGAATTACAGACTAGAAATTAGGATACTAGTGAAGAAAAAAAATTAGCTTGTTATAATAAACGAGAGGAGCATCACGACCTCTCATCGCGACACACAAACGCACCAGACTCCTCGCTGTCGACTGACGCAGTGGAATGGAGGTCAGGCGTATCTTCAATTCCGCTCCTGGGTTGGAATCCTTTTAAAATCCTCTATACTCCTTCCTCCTCTACCCCGCGCCATCGAAAGCTTCTACTCTGCTCTGAAACGAATCTCACGCATTGGGTTTGTGAGTTAAAGAATTGTGTTTGTTGTTGGGTTGAAGGAACGAAACTCTATATTGGGGATTGAGCTCGAGCGAGGACAGGATCGAGGCAGAACGGGGAAGGGACGATCTGCAAAGCGGATGAGTTAGAGAGGAAAGGAGTGTGTGAGAGAAAACAAGCAGAGAGCAAGAGGTTTGAAAAGAAAGAAAAGAGTAGAAGACAGACTTCTTCGTGTCTTCAAGTTTTGGATTAAGCCCAACCATTCGAACTTTTGGGAGCTGTGATCGTTATCTACTTTGTGGAAAACGAAACGATTTTATTCAGCTTAGGGATCGACCCTGAGACGAATAACGCGCCCACGGGGGCTGCCTACGTCGGTGTGCAAGGAATACAAACAATCAATGTTACTCCCGCAGTTGCTGTTTCTCTCTCTCTCTCTCTCTCTCTCTCTCTCTCTCTCTCTCTCTCTCTCTCTCTCTCTCTCTCTCTCTCTCTCTCTCTCTCTCTCTCTCTCTCTCTCTCTCTCTCTCTGTCTCTCTCTCTCTCTCTCTCTCTCTCTCTCTCTCTCTCTCTCTCTCTCTCTCTCTCTCTCTCTCTCTCTCTCTCTCTCTCTCTCTCTCTCTCTCTCTCTCTCTCTCTCTCTCTCTCTCTCTCTCTCTCTCTCTCTCTCTCTCTCTGTGCGCGCGTGTGTGTGTGTGTGTGTGCCCGTGCATGTGTGTTTTATGCATTTTTTGTGAGATATGCCCGGTCTGTGAAATCCAGTGTCATAAGTTTACAGAATTACTTAGGAAGCTAACAACGCTTGCGATGGTAAGAAGAAGAGGTGGTGGAGAAGGGGAAGGAGGGGTAATTAGTACTTTGTCAGCAATAAGCACCGCTTCTGGATTAGGGGACTGTCGCACCGAAGTGGTGGAGTCGTACATGTGGAAAAGAGGAGATTAAAGAAGGGCAGTGGAACGAAGGGGTTGTGGAAGTGAATATATATATATATATATATATATATATATATATATATATATATATATATATATATATATATATATATATATATATATATATATATATATATAGTAATTATTTTTTTTCACTAACTTTTATATTCGTTTTTATCAGAGAATCTGCCACGCTTCATCAACATATTTAATAATTATTTTTTTATATATATATATATATTTTTATATATGTATGTATGTATATATATATATATATATATATATATATATATATATATATATATATATGTATGTATGTATGTATATATATATATATATATATATATATATATATATATATATATATATAATTTTTTCAGGATTGTTTCTAGTCACAAAAGAATGCTGAATGACTTGTTTCGTAGAATAGTCTCCAAAGTCTCTAAGATATTAGCTGCGTAAAACGTATATTTAGCACCCCACAGAGGAGGGGGACGAGGAGGAGGGGAATGTAGATTTTAAGTAATCCGGTCATGATAAAAGTGATGTTACCATTAGTGATATCAGGGTGATCATGATATTACCGGATATTAATCATTTATTTAGTGACCCCCCCCCCCCGCCCTTATGTCGAGAGGGCCCGCACGCGTGTGTGACATATCACTGGGGGAGGCGAGTCACGGGGGAGGGAAGCAAGTGTCTGCAAATCGGATTAGCGAACCGTTTCTCCATATTAGCGAGGTGTCTACGGGTCGTGTCATTCATCCTTTTCTTCATCTCGTCACAATCTCGCTCATATGGTCATATGTCTGCTCACACGTATACTTAACATATGAACTCGCTCAACCCTTCCTCCCACGGACAAGCTTGTACACACGCAAACACGTACATGTATTCTGTATGTGTTTTACTTGCACTGCCTATGTGTCTACGGTTGAATCTTCTTCGCGAATTCGCCGTTTTTTGTATGCCGTTCTTTCTCCGTCTCCTCATTCTTCTTCTTCCTCTTCCCTCTTCTCCATCCTCACCGTACTCCCCTCTTTCCTCATACTGTACTCCTCCTCCCATCCTCCTTCGCTCCTCCTCCCCAACCCCCTCTTCTCCTCCTCCTCCTCCTCCTTCCTCATACTGTCCTCCTCCTCCCCATACTACTGTTACTACCACTACTACTGCTTTTACTACTACTACTACTACTGCTGCTGCTGCTGCTACTACTACTACTACTACTACTACTACTACTACTACTACTACTACTACTACTACTACTACCACTACCACTACTACCACTACCACTACCACTACTACCACTACCACTACTACCACTGCTGCTGTTTACCGTGATAGACAACCTTTTTATATCTTATATTATTTAAATTTAATGAAGCCTAATAGAAAAGTTCGTTTATCCTACATTCTGCTACAGTCTACTCAAAATCGAGGTTCTGTATGTATGCTGATTTAGGGGGTGGGGACTATCCTCATTTCATCCTATATTTCTTCTTTTTCTTCTTTTCTTCTTCCTCTTTCCTCTTCTTGTTCCTCCTCGTCACTTTCTCCTCTACTTTTTTCATTCCACATTCTGCTCATTCAGCGGTCCCCACCACTTGACTTCCATCTCAACTCGTCTTCTTTCTATCCGTCGGTCACTCAGATATCCTTCCTTCGACGGTGTGACGCGCAGTAGACTCACTGGACCCAGAGACCCGTTTGTATTCATGTGATGATGTGTATGTATGTGAATATGTGTTTGGGGACGCGTGCTAGACAGTGTGCAGTGAATATAACGGGAAAGACACACACACACACACGCACACACACACACACACACACACACACACACACACACACACACACACACACACACACACACACACACACACACACACTGTACACGCGCGTACTCTCGAAAGATACTAATGTAGACATGTCTTTTTTTTCTACTGAAAAAGAAACTTATGCTTCAGAATGGCCCTTACGATTACGTATCATTTCCCTTTGAGGTAGGGGGGGGGGAGCTGGCATCTTGCGGTGCCAGGAAGTTTTCCTGCTGACGATGGCACCCTTCCACCCCCCCTCCACCCCCGAGCCTATTTTATATCCACCATCCACTTACCACTCTCCACCTCCCTTCCCCTCCACCTTCTACCCACGTTCCTATGTTGTCAGTCGCCACCACCCCCTTTCCCCGGCGCCAACGGAAGCTTTGCTCTCTGGCGCCGGTTTCTGTGTACTGTGTCGCCAGGCTGCCCCCTTGGTAGGGGGCTTGGAGGGGCTGCAGCTCCCCGACGCCGCCACCGCCGTCCCAGGGCGTAGTTTACATAATGGAAAGGAAGCAGATTCACAACATTACGTCAGATAGGGCTGGGATTTACGTGCGTGAGGCCCTGAATGGGCATCATCTATTGTTTCGCTGTTGCGTCCTTGCGTCCAGGTTTTCTCCCCCCCCCCTCTCTCTCTCTCTCTCTCTCTCTCTCTCTCTCTCTCTCTCTCTCTCTCTCTCTCTCTCTCTCTCTCTCTCTCTCTCTCTCTCTCTCTCTCTCTCTCTTTTATAGGGATATTTGAAGTTGATTTGAAATGTTTCTTCTTCTTCTTGTCCTCTTCTTCTTCTTTTTCCTCTTTTTTCTTATTTTTCTTCCTCTTTTTCTTCTTTCTCTTCTCCTCCTCCTCCTCCTCCTGATCCTCTTCCTCCTCCTTCTTCTTTATCATACTCTTTTTCTTCTTCCATGTCTTCGTCTTTTTTTCTTCTTCCTTTACTGCTGCTGCTTCTTCAACTAATCAGCCTTCACCCGGAAACTAAGGTGGTTAGGCATCGGAGAGGAACATTTTCACGCGTTTTTTATCTCTCCCTCACACTCTTCCTTTTTGTTCCTTCCAGCTGGAAGCATCTGGCGATAAAAAAGTCACTCCGCAGTGCCAGAAGAGGGCCTTCGTCCACAAAGACGCCCTCCTTGCTATGCCAATAATTAAAAAAAAAAA
>NC_134809.1:31280395-31290395 GCF_046742065.1 Oratosquilla oratoria | reverse complement strand
GTTCTCTACATCCTCTATTGCTCATATATATATATATATATATATATATATATATATATATATATATATATATATATATATATATGTATGTATGTATATATGTATGTATGTATGCTGAGGAGGGTGAAAAAAGTAGTCACAGGTCTAGATCCGGGTTGCGAATTTATTCCTGATTGATTTCGCTCTACGCTTCTTCAGAGGAATGATGCGTAGAGCGAAACCGGTCATGAATAAATTCGCAACTCTGATCTAGACCCATGACTTTTCCACCTTCCTCGACTTGTCACAATGTCTCAGGATATATGTATATATATATATATATATATATATATATATATATAGATATATATATATATATATATATATATATATCATACACACACACACTACGTTTTTCATACCTAAGTCACCCATACACCTCAGGTTGTTCCCCCGTAAGGCTGTTCTTCAATTATGTTATTTTCGTTGTTCTCATTTCCTCGTTAGATTTCTTTTTTTATTCTTCAAAGTTCTTCAGCCACTTTTCATTATTTTCTACGTTCAAAGCCTGACTCTTCCTAATGTTATATTATTCTGTGTTAATTCCTCCATAATTTCTTTATTCTATCGATTTCTTTAACCACTTCATGTATTTCGTCCGTAATCTAAGTCTTATATCATTCTGTTTTAAGTTCCCCTATTTTTTCTCCCAAGTTCTCCAGCCACTCCATCAAGTTCTTCGTTCATAGTCTTGAGTCATCCTAATATTCAACGGTTGTCCAGTGAGAAGGGGTCTCGTGCGTTCATCTCGCACTTTTTCGTTCACTCGCCGCCCCGTTCATTACTTTTACACTTCATTTATTTCTCCTCGCTCCGGTGATCGACTTGCCTGTCTACCGGTCTTCCTTATGTGCTTGTACTTACTTGCTGGAAACCCTGTGATGCCCGGGGACTCCTGGACCATTTGGGGAAGTGTGTTAATTCGCAGGAAGCCTTGTTGTTCTCGGTGCATCCGTACCCTGGAAACGCTCCAAGCTGGAACATGGATCCGGATCGAAGTCTTGAGGATCGAGGGAGAGTTTTAGCTATGGAGCCGTTCTCTTGAGTAGTTCTCCTGGATCCAAGGCCGTGGTCGAAGCAGCACCGCAAGAAGAAGAAGAAAAAAAAGTGAGGGCAATGGGATTATTTGTCCAAACACGCATTAAGCTTCTTTGACTGATGATGCAGATAAATTAGTCCCAGCTGATCTTCGCACCGAGGGGCTGCCTCTCTAAGGAAGGGGGAGGGGGGGCAGAGGCGGCTGGTCCAGAGGGTGAGTCAGATGGCTTCTGAAGGTGATCAGCATGAGTGGGGAGATAGGGGAAGTGATTGGTTAACATGAGAGGGCGAGAGGTAGATGACTGATTGGGGTAGTAAGAGGGGATAGGGTGTAGTGGGGCAGTTGGAGTTGATGTATATGGTAGCTCAGGTAGTAGTGGAACTGGTATAGAGTGAAGTATGGGCAGGTAGAGGTTGCAAGTTAAAGACAGGAAGATCTACTTCGTGTATTCCTAACCTAGGAGCTGGGTAAACTTGTTTTCCTTTGTTCTTAAGTAGTTTGGGTGATACAAATGTCTTTATTTTCTTTTTTTACTAAATACTGGTCACCAACTGTGTTTTTTTATATAGATTTCGGCCAGGTTAAAATGAGAAGACCGTTTGAGATTGATTTTATGAAATGCGAAAGATTAAGATGCGTTAATGGATTGGATGAGAGAATTCAAGTGAGTTCTTTGAACTTGACGAGGATTTTCTTTATTGACATTGCTGAACAGTTGATTTGCAGGTCTCCAAATATCTTTGAATTATAATTTTTCCTTATGTGCATTTTTTTATCTGATGCCTACGGAAAGTTGTTATCTAAAGAATCGTTGAGGGTAGAGTAAACAGACAAACTTTGTTATCAAGTTTGGTGCAAGAAATTGGTTCTTATGGTAGAACAGGTCCCCGCTACGCGTGTGACCACGGGGTAGGTTTTCGATAAGGTTACCCTCTTCAATACGGTGGTGTACCAAGTTTCATACGTTAAGACTAAGAACAACCGAATATATGCATCTTAAGAAGGCTATCTCCGGCTTGAAGGGAGTCTTAATCTCTTGGGACCCCCTTTCAGGTTGTATTGCTGTCTATAGAACTATAAAATCGTCTACTTTTCTTGAAGAAATCTATAGAATAGTTCACTGTGTTGAATGGGGGTATGGGGTGCATGTAAGTGGTAGTGGACGATGGCGAGAAGGCTTGAAGATAGCGTGGAGACCATGTAAAATGTTGGTGAGGGTTTTTAGGATATTTGGCAGAAGGTGGGGGGAGAGGCAGGTGCGATTGGTAGATTATGCTCAATACTGTCAGTGTGATCGAAGTGCTTTGACTGTAAAGGATGCACTACCACGGCTATGTATTATTATTATTATTATTATTATTATTGTTATTATTATTATTATTATTATTATTATTATTTATTATTATTTATGTTTTTCGGGGAATTTTTTTTACATTTGCTGTTGAATGTCATAAGTTTTTAATTCATAGAATTGTTGTTCATTGTTATATATATTATGCGTTCTTCATGTTCATGTGTTCACTTTGCCAAGACTCTTACGCCAGGATTTTATTTTTCTATTCTTACATCAATCACTTCCAAATAAAAACTAACAGACTAGTTTCATCAACTGGTTTCCCCCAGCGATTGAAATTATTCTCCACTGGCGATTGATTGGTTGATTGATTGACTGGTTGATTGGCGGCAGACAAAGGAACGTATTCAGGAGGATGCGCAAGAATAAATTAATCCCTTGTTCAGGTATTCGAACCCACAACCTTGAGGACGCGAGCATATCATGTTACCCACCTGAGTTCCACAGCTCGTGTGATGGCCAAAGGTTCTCGAAAAAAAAATGCCGTTGAAGCGAAATGATTATATAGAGTATCTGACTTTGCCTACGAAATTATCAAATCCAGGGAGAAGTTGTAGGGACGAGGTGGAGAAGATTGCAGGAGTAGCGTGGCAAAGGGTGGTGCATTCCTACAACTCGTGGGACAGGTTGGGAAAGGCCATTCTTCAGCAGAGGACTCAGAGTGGCTGATAGACTGAGTCAGCAGTGACGTAATCAGTGAAGGATTATTTGGTGAGGGAAGGGTAAGCAAGGGCAGAGGAGGTCATGGCGGGTCAGGGCAGGGCAGATTAAGCGTGGTGGTCACCGTGTCAGAGCAGTCGCAAGCTCATATACACTGGTCAGCCTCGCACGCCTGGGTGCGTCCATACACACTCCGCACGCATGAAGTTAACATGTCACGCACAAGTCTTGCATTAATACACACACACACGGGCTCAGTCGTGCATGACTACTTACCTGTTGCGTAGGCACAGTGAGGTGTTTTCATTCATGGATGGCTGCTCGCACACTCTTGAGTGTACGCTAATAAGCAGATACTTGTGTGTACACTTTTGCCCTGCTAAAACTGCCATTGCTTGCTGGCACGTCCGCAGTATAGATGTCCGAAGTATAGATATCCGCTGTATAGATCTCTGAGGTAAAGACGTCCGCTGTATAGATGTCCGTAGTATAGATGTCCGCTGTTAAGACGTGCGCCCACAGTTTTGGTATTCGCCTACACGCCCACATCTGTAGGTGCAGACACAGCGATAGCATAAGTGTTCGCTCGCTTTCTTGTGGAGTAGGGGTTTTTATGCCCGTCCATGGCCTTAGCACGTGCAAGCACGCCCACTCGGGCTGCATTCGCATTCACGCCCACTCTGCGTTTACACTCACGCCTGCCCACCCACACGCGATGTATGGTCCTGGCTGCTACTGTAGGGTGACGATCTTTGTTGTATTTGTTTGGCTAAGATCATACGATTTTATTTGTTGGTGGGTGTGGACCCTCCGGTTTGATGCTGTCTCGATTTCGTCTTCCTTTCACCCCCCCCCCCCACACACACCTTTATGCCCAACTTTGCTTCCTCCCCTCCCACTCCTAACATCATATACATCTTCTCCTGTCATCCTAACACTGGAAAAAAAAAGCTTCCATGAAGTGCATGACCGTATTGAAGAGAGTTGTGAGGACGTCGTTGGACAAGTCACTGACTGACTCTACGAGCTCGTTAGGAGGCTTCAGCCTCGGGGATTTTTCAGCCAGACATAGTTTCTGCCTGATCACTGTTTTCTCTCGCGCGGCGATCTCGGCACTCTTAAGTCGAGGGCGTTTGTTCAGGCATTATTAAAGATTTTGTTTTTCCTGGTCGCCGGGCTTGTTCCTTTGCGTGCTCATGTGAATGTGTGTGCGTGTGTGCGTACTTGCGCGCGTGTGTGTGGTTGTGTGCGTGTGTGTGTGTGTGTGTGTGTGTGTGTGTGTGTGTGTGTGTGTGTGTGTGTGCATGTTTGTATTTGTATTAGTAGGTAACAGGTTGTATTTATAATCAAGTTACTGGGTGCCTATGCTTGAAAAGTGATAGAGAGAGAGAGACTGTATATTTGCCAGGGCACGTGGATATATGTTAATTCGATGATGGTTGAATTGCTGAATGAAACATACTTTGGTTTGATTCCTAGTACAACAACCATTTTTTTTCGTTCAGAGAATGTGTTTGCACTACACACACACACACACACACACACACACACACACACACACACACACACACACACACACACACACACACACACACACATATGCACAACACAAACAAAAAACAACCGACAAAAATCCTAGAAGCCTCACACTGTACTTCGTTTTTACTTGGCTTTGGTGGGAAGAGTTGCACACCGCTGGCAACTCGGGTCATCTGCCTTGCAAATAAGCGCACAGACGCAATGGAAATGAAGATGTATATGGTGGACTGCCCAGTAGGGTTCGCCCAGTGCCAAGGTGACGCCACCGCCACCGCAACCGCCACCGCCTTCTTGCTTGTCCACTTGCCTGGTTGATCACCCAAGGAAGTGATAGTCAAGAGCGAGGGGTCGGGGGTCGGGCAGGAAGGGGGGAGGAAGTTGGGGGGTGGGGAAGGTTCCTGTCTGTCCTCTCCTCTCCAGCCCTCGTTTGCAGTTAGACCAGCTCCCCCACCTCACCCCCCACCCCACCCCACCCCCCGTCCTCCCGCCCCGTGAGGCGGCCCCGACTGGTGGACCTCCTCAGGTGCAACACGCTTAATTAGTAGCCAGAGTCGCAGCGGGGAAGGACGAGCTTGCTGGACGTCGGCCTCATTGGTATGCCGAGCGCTCGGCAGGAGGACGAGACCTGGGGAACCTCTCTTATTCTCTCTCTCTCTCTCTCTCTCACTCTCTCTCTCTCTCTCTCTCTCTCTCTCTCTCTCTCTCTCTCTCTCTCTCTCTCTCTCTCTCTCTCTCTCTCTCTCTCTCTCTCTCTCTCTCATTATGTGTTAGTTTTTCTCTTCCATATTTTTTCTTATTTCTCATCTATCTCTTTTTCATTTTGATATTTTCATCTCTCTCTTCTCCCTATCTTTTTCTCTCTCCTCTTTCTTCTTACCCACTTCTCTCTCTCTCTCTGTCTTTCCTCTCTTGCCTCTCCTATTTTCCTCTCTCTCGTATATTTACTTTTTTCTCTCCCTTCTTTTCTCTGTTTATTTCTCTTTTCTCTTGTTTCCTCTCTGTTCTCCTGTCTCAGATAGTGAGATGGCAAAAGGACTTCAGTATCTCAAAAGTGCAGTGTGTTAAACGTAGGTCACACAAGCCTGAAAGCAGGTATAGCTTAGGCCAAACTTTTTTTACTCAATGAGTAACGGGACCACAGATGTTGGAAAACCCGAAATCAAAATAAAACAAAAACCGGCGAAATTTCTCTTTTTTTCGCCGAACTGCCGACTAGCACTGGTATAACGATCAAAGTACAAAAACACACACACACACACACACAGTGGCCCTATTGTTTGTACAAAACATGCAAAGTTTGGTACATACAGTAGTGTGTGTGTGCTCATCAGCCTGGCCAGTGAGAAGGTATAAATGAAACAAAACTGACTTGACAACATGACCTCCTAAAAGCTGTATATAGATAAATGTGTTGGGGCATTTTTTGCCCTCTGACCTAAGGGGAAGGACCCATGGTGCCGTTAACCCCATGAATAAAAAAAAGTCTGGCCTTAGATTAAAAAAAAAAAAAAAAAAAATAGAGAAAACTGAGTGCAATAGAGACTTGGGAGTTCTAGTGAGTCCTGACCTTAAATTCAGGAAACCGTGCATTAGCGCCAGGAATACAGCAAATAGAGCATTAGGTTTCATTGCTATAAGTACTGAGGTAATTATCATACCCTGTCTGGAATTAGTTAGACCCATCCTTAACCATACGGTACATTTTTGGTCTCTGTCCTATAGAATGGATATGAATTCACTAGTATCAATACAGAGGAGAATGACTAAAATGATATATGAGTTCAGGAATTTACCTTGACAAGCTTAAGCACCTTAAGTTACACTCTCTGGAAAGACGCAGAGTGCGGGGTGATCTAAAAGAGGTGTTCAAGTGAATCAAAGGCTTTAACAAGGATGACGCAAACAAAGTCATCATATTAAGGCAACAGGGAAGGACTTGCAGTAATGGATTTAAATTGAACAAATTTAGATGTAAAAAGGAAATACACAAGGACTGGTTTACCAGTAGAGTTGTCAACGAATGGAATAGACTTAGTAACCATGTAGTGAGCGCTGAAACTATCGGTTGCTTTAAGAACAGATTAGACAAATGTATGTATAGGGATGGCATATGGTAATGGACATGGAATTGCCTAGTGTAAGTGTAGTCTCTCGCAGTCTCCTTCAGTCTTATGTTCATGTGTTTCCCTCATCTCGTTCCTCTCTCCTTTCTCTCTTTTCTTTTCTCATCTCTTTTTATCGTCGTTCTCCTCCCTCTCCCCCCCTCTCTCTCTGTCTGTCTGTCTCTCTCTCTCTCTCTCTCTCTCTCTCTCTATATATATATATATATATAGATAGAGAGATATATATATACTCGTCTTCTTTCCCTCCTCTCTCCCCCTTCCCCTCTCTCATTCTCTTTCGTTCACTCTTCCTCTCTCTTTTTTTTTCTCCCTTTCCCCCTCCCTTTCTCTCCCTTCCTCAGTCCCGCGTGCGTTTGATTGTTTGCTTGTTCGTGTAGATGGATGGCCAATAAGTAGAGTTTTACGTGCGTGCACCAGCTGATCATTGTACGTGTATGTGTGACACTGATATGGAGACTAAAGAGTAATGAAGAGGGATGCGGTGCTCTTTGGGGTCCTTAAAGTATCATTACGGTTTTACAGTAACGACCGCGACAGTTTTGGTGAAGGATCGTCAGAATACGAATGAGAAACTCGGGAGGCTTTCTCGTGCTCAGGTTGATGTCGCTGATGTGGTTTGCCAGTGTCGGGCAGAGTTAATCTGCCGCAACCGGTATCCGGACAACCCCCCACCCCCGGACGAACCCCCCACCCCCACCCCGGACAAAACACCCGCCGGATGAAATACGCCCTATATTATACCCGTGATGGTGATGTGATGGTGGTGGCTATGATTGTGGTGATGTGATGTTATGGTGCTGGTGATGTGAGGGTGATGGTGCTGGTGATTGTAATATGTTGGTGGTAATGATGACGGTGGTGGAGATGTTGGTGTTGATGGTGATGATGACGGTGATGCGATGATGGTGGTGATGATGGTGATGTGGTAATGGTAGTGATTTGGTGGTGGTATTGATGATGGTTATGGTGATGCGGTGGTGATGGCTATGGTGGTGATGTGATGGTGGTAATAGAGATATTTACAAGTTATAGAACCAAGTGGTGATTGTTACGTGTTAGTACGTGTTATTCTTTTTTAGTACATATATACTTTCACTGGTAACCAAACTGGTAAAATGTATTAGGGGTGTTTTGTCCGGGGGTGTTTTGTCCGGGAGGTGTTTCGTCCGGGGGTGTTTCGTCCAGAGGTGTTGTTTTGTCCGGGGGTGTCGGGGGTCTCGGGCGTTATCATTTCTTTTTCCTTCAGGGTCCGTCTTTTCAGCTGAATGAAACTGTTTGATATTAGCGAGAGTACTCAAAGAATGTACGTCGCTGTGTTGATGGGGTTAATGTCAGTTTAGATGTTTGTAGCCTATAGAAAATGGGAATTTCCCAGACATTAGCACGGTCATGCGGGCCATCTCATTGTTTCACTCCAAGGTAAGGTTGGTCCATTCATTACCGGGGTGCACAGCACAACTTATTTGATAGGCGCCAGGCGATTTTATTAAAGCCAAGATGTCCAGTTCAAACGGGGGAGCTTTACCTTTGATGAATAGGACCTCGTGATGGCAATTGAAATAGAAACATTGACCAATCAGTTAATAAGTCAGCACCGCCATTATAACGGTATCTCTTGTATCTATAGAAAGATAATACATGATTTGAATTTTAGCGACAAATTCAATGAAGCTTAAAGCACCTTTCAAGCCGGAGTTTACGCCTTGAGATTATTTAAATCACCCGTTCGTAACCAGTATAAAGTTATGAAAGTGTCTGGACTTGTGGGCGGAGGAATATGTGGTGGTGGGAGTGCAACTGTACTCCCTTCCCTACACACGCATACACTCATACTCACAAATGCATAAAAGGCTCTCGGATCTGTCTTGTAGGAGACCCGTGGCCCTTGGAACCACAGTGACCACAGCCACTGGATTGTCTCATCGGTCACTCAGGGAAGAGGCTTTTTAGTGTTGCCTGACTTTGGCAAGTGTAAGACAGTGTGAAGATAACATGATCAATGCCTCGCGTCTTGACGATGACCAGCACCCGGTGAAACGTTAGTGGTTGTCTTCCTGAGAGTGATCGCTTCAGGCTTCGGGGATGACGGTTTGCTTTGTTGTGGGTGAACCTTGTGACTCTAGAGGGAGCTGTGGTGTGGAGGAGGAGGAGGAAGAGGAGGAGGAGGAGGCTGTGTGGGTATATCAGGGAGAAAGAGAAACAGTAACGAGTGTTCATACTTCCCTCTCATCGTAGTATTTACGAGAGGATGGAGAGATGTCTCTGCTACGCAAGGTCATGTTTTTTTTTTATATGACAGCAAAGGGATCAGGGTTCTGGATTGCAAGGCAAGGAGGGGCCGAGGTTCTGGTTTTGCAATGTTTTGCAACTATTACGACACTCTCTTAGGGCTTAATTACCTTCGTAATATTTCCCTAAATTAACGAGAATTTTGCTACAAAATTAGATTTTTTCAAATCAGAGGTAAGGAGAAAATATATTGAACATTTTCATTTTATCTATTCTTGCATTCAAATGTAACAATTAAGTATCAAACAGCATATACAAACATAATACATTATTATGTAGGGAGGAGGTGAGAAACCTAGAGGCTAACATTTTACTTGATAATTCACTTCACTCATTATTGAAGATTTTCCATTCTTGCACCATTACTATAAGTTGTTTTCGTTGTCACTAGTTCCTGTTCATGATGGTGATTGTAAGTAACAATAATTTTCCTTATTAGAAAGGAGTCCAAAGATTTGCATCCGGCAGGGGCGTTGTTGGGTAGGGTCGACAACGAATCGACAATGAGAATTGATCTCGATCGGCTAAGAGCCGATATATAGGGTCGACAATGGGTTATGAGAATTAATCACAATTGGCTGAGAGCCGATGTATGGAAAATATCTGTCTCTCGAGGAACTGCATATCTATTCTCCTCTACTGTATCTACTATGCTCCTCTTTTCCACCACCTTCTCTACTCCTTTCTCAACTCAACTCTACTTAACTATTGCATACCATTTTTTTTTTTTTTTTTTTTTACTGCGTACCCTTCGGGGTATGTTTATATATCTGCGTGAGTATGACGTCACTTGGGAATACGTTAGGGTCGTTCGAGCCCTTCCACACATTCAAATGAAGCTTCGATCGGAACGTCACTCCTACTCCTTCCGATCTCACACCTCCACGTTGGCGATCTCGTCAGACGTGCAAGACGCACTTCTCTACGTTTGCACCTACACTACTTATAATTATCAAC
>NC_134809.1:31260395-31277895 GCF_046742065.1 Oratosquilla oratoria | reverse complement strand
GCGTTAACCTCAATAAAGTCCTTGGAGATGTCCGTTCGGACTGTTTCTAACAACCCTCATAGGATGTAGCGTTCTTCTTTTTTTTCTGAATAAGATTCTCCAGAGATGCCCTTTAAGGTTCAGCAGGGTGATTCTCTCGACTTTTTAGCTCACTGTGGAGATCATGTTTCGACATCAGATAGGAAATAATATTGATCCGAGAATCGTCCCTGTGTGGGATTTTTTTTTTTTTTTTTTTTTTTTTTTTTTGGGTGTTACTCAGCCTGAACGTTGCATTTAGGCTATGTTCAAAGTCCTACTCGAAAGTGAATAAAATCGCCTGGCACCGACTGTAATTAAATGTATAATTTGATTCCTATTAGAAGGTGTACATTTGAGATCATCTTTTACGCCTAAAAGGTTGCAGGGATCTTTTTACATTATCCCCAACTCTTGACGATTTTGTTTATCACAGAGACGGGGCCGTAGGCTTACAGAGCAGGAGGAGTCTCTGGGGGAGTGGTGGAAGTGTCGCTCACTCCTAATGGGAAAGGATTGTTGGCGGATCATATTTCATTCACCTGAGGATAACCACTCCCACAGTCTTAATGCCAAAGCCCCGTCGACCAACTCTTTCGGTTACGAATTAAGTCATATATATATATAATGTATAACACTGAATGGGTCCCCGTGAACACATTTACATTTATCAACCACAATTCACTTTAATTCTAAGCCAAGCCCTTAGCTGTACCACGTTCCAATTTCTGCGTATATGCCTCCTCGAGGTTCTCGATGTTGATGGCTTAGAAGTAAAGTGAATTGTGTTTGACATATATATATATATATATATATATATATATATATATATATATATATATATATATTGTTACCCTTTTTCAGTTGGTTCAGATCATCCAACTAGAGGCAGAAAATATGAATGACCGAAGTCGCTACTAAAGTATTAAATGTTGGACACAAATTTCTGGTACACCAAGGGTAAATGTATTGCTCCCTTTCTCCAGGAGGAAACAATAAAAGTGAGCGATGGGTGTGCATGGTTGTAGGGTGCCTCCATAATTCGTAAAGAAACGAGTTCCTGGACTTTTTTTTTTTGCCCTTCTGGTTGTAGAAAAGATGTATGTATATCTGCCTCCGCGTAACAGCAATTTCTTTGGCCAAGTGCATCTGAGCGCGAATGAAGAAATTTGCTTTCGGTTGGTGTTGAGTGGATAAGGAGTGGCTTGGCCGCTTAAAGTGCGATTTGTTTGGATGAAGAGCTCGGTGCCGGATGAAGAGGCGATATGTCCTGGCAAATGCATCACCACTCAGGCCACCTCCCGCTGATCTCTGAGTCCAGACCGCGCCCCTGGGGACCGGTCCGCAGGGGCAAAGGGATCTCCTGCCTCCGTCAGGAGGGAGGGATGAACATGTAGGAAAATATTACTTCCTTTATTACACTGAGTGCGTTGCAGTCGTTCTTGTGAATGGGAAGCTTATTAAGTGGTTATTTGTAGCTGGTTCTACTCGCCCTGGAAGTCCAAGCACATAGGACTAAAGTGACGACCTCGGGCTCAGCTGAGCGCCTTTTGGCGTCAGTTTCTTTCCACATTTTGTTTCCCTGCATTAAGGAGGGGTTCTGGGAGGGGGTGGTTCAAATATAGCCAAAGCTTTACAGAAGTGGAATCCACTGGTCAAGACTCTGGACCACGACTCCAGGTGATGAGAATGATGCGGGCAAAGTGGATATTTGATGCGGACAAAGTGGATATTTAGGTGGTGACGGCTGTATGTTGGAATGAGGTTGGGTTAGGTTAGGTTAGGTTGGGTTCTGTTGGATTGGGTCGGGTTAGAACGGTGAGATAATTTGAGCAGTGATGAAAATGGATTTTGGGAAGTAGGCGTACGCTAAGCCTGTCAGTATACAGGATCTGAGCTCATAAATCATGATAAATGTCTCCATTAGCAGAAGGATGAAGATAAAAAAGAGATTGAAAAGTAAGTTAACTTCATACTCTCGTCCCCCGTAAAAAAAAAAATAAATAAAAAAAATAAAACTTGAAGATGGACAGCTTTTTTTTTTCCTCCTGCATATCTCAAAGTGAAAGAAGTGCACGGAACGGTGAGATGGAAGTGGTGGAAGAGCTTTGTCATGTTTGTCCACGGGGAAGCTGAAGCAACAGCTGGCAGCTGTCACATTTGCTTCTGTTCCTTTGCGTCAGGGGCACATGTGTTCGACAGGGAGGCGTGGTAGACCGGTAGGCAAATTAACCGACCCGTGTTCGAGTTCAAGGCATGTGACTGGCAGGCTCAGATGCATACGAAGGAGTGATTCGCTCTTGCATTTTCACCGGAATCCATCTCCGTGTTTATCTTTGGGTATCATCGTTTACAAGAGACAAATCCTACGAAATATGAGTGTTTTAGCTGAGGGGAGCCAATAGATATGTTGACAAGGAGATAGTTTTCTCCCTATTCACAAAATTAAGAAACATAAGATTTTCAAAAGAAAACCTCCGAAATGTCGAAATTTTCGCATGTCAGAAACACGTCCGGTATATTTTCGAAAGGAGTTTGTTTCGTTACGAATATTGGAAATTTTCGGATTTTAGTGATTCCCAGAAGAGAAAACTGTCTTAAGTGACAAAAACTACGCAAAAAGTGAACGGTTGGCCGCAATGTTATAATCACATAAGGGTACCTAGATACTTGTGCCTCCGACTCAGGGTAGATGGCGTGGACACAAGACAGCTGTCCCAGGAAGACACCCCTGTGTGTCCTTTGACCAAGACTCACTCTGACGTAGCTGCCAACTTCGACCTGTCCCGCCCGTAGGGGTCTGAACTGCTGGGGTCTACCTGCCTGCCTGCGTCTTCCAGGCCGTGCAGCTGGATCGGTCGTTGCAACCCGCCGAGCCTTATACGGGAAGGGGTCTTTGCAGCTCCGATGGCGGTGAAAGCTGCTGTGGAGACGCCCTTTGGGGTTGCATCAAGAGGACCACGCCCAGGTGAAGGTTGCTTAAGTAGGTAGAACACCTCCTTCGTAGTGGACAAGCCCACTGAGGTCATGCATGCATCAGTCAGTCAGTCATGAGCCATTCTGAATCCACTGCTGAATAAAGAATTTTCCCAACCTCTTCCATGTGACACGGCAGCGCCAGCCTTTGCCACATCACTTGCAAACTTTTCTATCTCGTCTGTCCACGCGGATATGTCAGGGTCGGATTAAGAGTCGGGGAGGTTGGCTACCTGGACAGTATTCCATGGGTCATACACAAAAAAGGGACCTTTCAAAGCAAGAATATTTACAAAAAATACTAATTAGAAAATATGATAGGAAATAACATGTTCGAAATCCACTGCATACAGTAGAAAATAAGGAAATGAATAAATGGAAAAATATAGAGATAGATAACGTAGTAAGTTCTTGAGTACTGGGCTACGAGTATATCGTCAGGTGAAAATCTAAATTTCTGAGCAGTCACACTGGAGCCCGTCTTTACCACGTCCTGCCAAAATTGCCGGAATTTGGTGAGGACGGGCTTGGACGCAGTGAGGGACTGATATGCACGCAGTGGTGACCCAGTGTCGACTGCAAGGACGACATGGACGCGGACCTTTTTTTTTCTGCTCAAAATTTACGTAGCGAGAGCGTAGAAGATTTAGGACGGGGTGGTGACCGTTTGTAGACGTAGGGGGAGGGGGGGGTGCAAGAAACAGTATGTCAGAGTGCTTCACAACTCTTAGCCTGGCCTACTCAAATGCATAGGTTTGTTTTTCCTGTTTATGCGAAGAGGTCGTGTTGGTTCGGTGCTTATAGATATCGGATCAGGGTCTTAGGTGCCCAGGCTTGAGTCGTGACAGATAGATTTTTACTTCTGAGACATCGATTAACCTTCGGGTTTTCTTCAGAAAACCTCCATTTGTTTGTCTTCTTGAGAATCTCCAGCAGAGAAACATACCCTGCAAGCGTTGACACAGTGAACTAAAGGTGTCAAGATGTAAGAATATTTTCACAACTGGTGCGCCAAGGACAGTTGTTGCACTGATATGGCTGGCTAGAAGAGAACGATGAAGTTTGTCTGATCTTTCGTAGAAGACCTCTTTGATATGGGTAACTCCGGAGAGATTTTTTTTATTCCCAAATTGACGTAACCCTTAGCCTTATCGAAACACACAGGGTCAGTTCGGCAGAAAGAAATGTCCAAATTTATTTTTCGGTCTCGTACCCTCGTACCCTCCATGAACGTTAGATGTCTGGTTATGTATGGTTTCCCATGGTCCTGAGTACGTTGAATTGAAATAGGAAAGCACAAAGGGCTGTGTTGCTATAAATTGTCGTTTCAGCTCTGCCTGTCCCAGGATGGTCAGCAGCAAGGTGTATTCATCCCTGCGATCGTGATGTGTGTGTGTGTGTGTGTGTGTGTGTGTGTGTGTGTGTGTGTGTGTGTGTGTGTGTGTGTGTGTGTGTGTGTGTGTGTGTATTTACCTAGTTGTATCTTACGGGAAGGGGAGCTACGCTCGTGGTGTCCCGCTTTTGTATCTTGCAGTGTCTAGTTTGCTCTTAAATTCGTGTATGGTTTTTGCACACACTATTGTTTCGTCCAGTTTGTTCCAAGTGTCCACCACTCTATGTGGAAAACTGTTCTTCTTCAGATCTCTTCTATAACTATCTTTTTTGAGTTTCTTTCCATATGTGTGTGTGTGTGTATAATATACATATACATACATATATATAATATATATATATATATATATATATATATATATATATATATATATATATATATATATTAGAAAGTGTTGTTTTCCGATAGAAATGACCTAAATCGGCAGCCCCAACGCGTCGTCCGGCCTGTGTTCACGTGGACCGAACTGCGGGCGGATCAGGTGTCAGAAAATCCCATATAACTTTGGCCTCCGCCGTTTCCTGAAACCCGATACTTACTGGTCAGAGCAAATAACCAAAAACAAATATTCAGACACAAAAATCAATGCTGGGTCTTTGGGGACCGAATACTTTAGCGTCACGTACTGTATTTCAGTATTTTTCTGGAAATCGGTGATATTGTATAAACTGTACAAAATAGTGTTTTGTAACAGTCTTTTTTTTGACGATTATAACTAAAAGTAAATATTGCATGTACGCGTCAAACAGTTACGATTTTCCTGTGTTTCAGCAGTTCAATATGATTGGAATGCCAATTTTGAGTTGGTCTAGACAATAAATCATATCAGTTATATAAAAATCATATGAATCACTTGATAGCTTGAATATTTCTGTATTAGTAGGTGGGCTTTGAGCAAAATTAAAAAAAATCCAAATTCGAAAGAAACGAGTTTTGTCCCTTTTCTTCCAGACTAACCCTATGTCGTTAAGGTTTGGGTTCGGAAAGGAAGAGAGATATGTTGGCAAGGACGTGTGTGTTTACTTGACTCTCAGGTGCTATTTGCACGTGTCAGAGGTGTTGGGGCAGGTGCTACGGTCAGGGAACCCCCAGGTGTAAGGAAGACTCCCTCTGGAACTGGAGTAGGAGTTGGGGGATGACCAGTGGGGTCCTCCCACTTGACCCAAGGGAATGTCGACCCCACCAGTCTCCCGTCAACCCTTCCCCCCCTCCCACTCTCCCCTTCACCAGGTTTTTTCCACACCAGTCACTATCTCCTCAATCGACCGTCCATATTCTCCCCCCACCCCCACTCCACCACTGGCCCTTGCGTACTCAGGCTGCACGATTTACATGACTGGGCTACAAGACCCAGATCGCGCCTTCGATGACCTCAGCGTCGACCCTTCTTTTTCTTGCCCGAGACGACTCTCTTCTTGCCCGGGCTTGACCTATCGGGACGAACCCCGCCTCGAAAGGACCTCGCCTTACGAGCTTGGGGGGGGGGGGTGTTAAGGAGTGGGCCGGTAGCTAGCGTGCTCGACTCACGACCTAAAGGTTGAAGGGGGTCGAATTTTCCTGTCAGTGGAATTTCACTTCTGCAAGAAATTTGTAAATATTTCCTTTACGACTTCGCCACAAGCCTCCCAAGCGTATCCCCCCCCTCCCCCCCAAAAAAAAAGGTGTCGGGGAAAAGTAATAGTTCTAGAGAACAGACACAGGGAACCAATCTAGGAAAATCGAATGACCAGCAGGAAAATGTGATCGCTTAACAAATGCACATGTAACAGGAACGGCTGAGACGATATGTTCGCAACTAGAGAACGCTCCCCAGTCCCCGGTACCCCCGACCCCGCTCCTAGAAAAGACACGAGTCATCCTTGACCGCCACAGTAGCCCTATGGGGGGCCACCTTAGCTGAATAGAATTGGCCAGTGGCAGCCACAATAAAATATACGAGATCGATCGCGAAAGTATGAACTTATCGAGGGGCTGAACTTTAACTTACTAAAAGCGCTTAGCATGAGGCAGAAAATGTACATGTAAGAATGATCTCTTCCGTCAACGGATTTATCCCTTTACATAGCTGAAATTTTTCATCTGGCGGAAGTTACAGTTACATGGACAAACGAACAACAACAGACCTGTAGGGAAGAGGCCAAACGCAGAGTATGGGAGTCCATACGTGGCGTTTGGCCTCTTCCCTACAGAGCTGTTGCAGTCATTGCTGCCTTTACTCAACAACAGACCTATTGGTCCTTACATGGTTGTTTCGATATCTTCAGTACCTTCATACCTTGTTTCGATACCTTCATTAATATCATCGTCAGCATCATTATGATGATCATCATCATCATCACCATCATCATTAACATCATTTTCTTCCTTTTTTATCTCCTTAATATAAAAGTAATTCTGGTCGGGGATTTGTAGTTAAGTAAATGTAGAGACGTTTTTTGAATGCCTCTGCAGTGGAACAATCAATGACGTTGGATGGGATATCATTCTATATATTAACGACGCCATTGAAGAAAGAGTATTTTTCCACGTCTGTTTAAAATCGTTTTCCTACAATCTTGCATCCATTACTCCTAGTTGCGTTGGAGGTGTCAAATTTCGAATAATTTACCACATCCATTTTTTTCAATTCCTTTAATAATTCTGAAGACCTCAATTAGATCTGCCATTCTCTGTTTTGAAAGACTAAACAAATTTAGTTCCCTTAAGCGCTCTTTGCACGGCTTGTTCCACAACCTAGGAATGGACTTTGTTACTTTATGCCGCACTCTTTCTAACTTCAGTATATCCTTCTAGTAACGTGGAGACCAGCAATATACACACTATTCTAGGGTAGGTTTGATTAGAGCTTTAAATTGGAGGAATTATTCTTAAATAATTTCTTCAGTTCTAAACTTGAAAGCTCTTCATATAAATCGAATTGATTTATTTGCAGTTCTAATGACCGAGCACTGTTTGGTTGGTTGGAGATAATTTGAGATCACGGCACCAACATCTTTCTCTTGTTCTACACTTGCCAGTTGTACACCATTGCCAATGTGAATTATTTTACATTTATCTATAATGAAAAACATCTGGAAATTTTCGGTCCATTCACGTAAACTGTTTGAATCTTTTTGTAATTCCTGTTGTTATGGATATCATCTTATTTGCAGTTTTGTTATCGTCTGCAAAGTTGGATAAACTGTACTTTATATTTTCATCTAGACCATTAATGTAAATCAGAAAGGACCTAGGGCTGAACCCTGAGGCACTCCACATGATACACAATGCAAGTCTGAGCATTTTCCATTCAGAACAACACGGTGCTTACGATCAGACAACCATTCAGAAATCCATCGGTGAATATGCCCTACTATACCACGGGCTTCTAGTTTACTTAGTAACCTCCTATGAGGGACTTTATCGAAAGCTATTGGGAAGTGAAGATAACGTCAACTGCCTACCCTTCTTCGAACATTCTGTAAATATCATGCAAGAAGTCGAGAAGATTTGTCAGTCACGAGCGCTTATTACAGAAGCCATGTTGTGAATCTTTAATAATATTATTTTACTCCAAGAGTTTCACAGTTCGGCTAAAAGGATAAAGTGCCACTCACTGCTGAAGTGGGAGGTAGGGTTGTAATTGCCCATGCTGGCTATAAACAGGGTTACCAGTGTGGTGCCTAAAGTCCAGTATTGGTTTTAAGTTAATGTGAGGAACCAGACCGGGAGTGGTCTGATGGGACGGACCCGGTGGTCGGTCATCTTGCGGCTCTTGTGGAGAGCGTCCTCCGTCCCTTCAACCCTAACTTGACCATCTTCCTTCTCCTCCCTTTCCGTCTCTTCTTTCTCCTCCTCTTCTCCCTCGTCTTCCTCGTATTCTTCCTCTTTCCCCTCCTCCTTCCTCCCTGCCTTGTCAGCCCATTCCTCTTCTTCCTATGCCCCGTCCAAATTCCACTCTCCTCTCCTCATCTCCCCTCCCCTCCTTCACCCCCTTTCCTCCACTTTCCTTCCCTGCCTCACCCCCTTCTCCCCACTTTCCTCCCCTCCCTACCCATCCCTTCTCCCATCCCTTCCCCTTCCTCTCCCCTCTTCTCTCCTTTCCTCTTCTCCCCTCTTCTCTTCATAGCTGATCCTGAGGCCAAGTCTCAGACGCGAACCGTTTGTTTATGATGGCTTTTATCAACCCGCGGCTTTCTGACCACCTTTGGTCCCCTCTTTCATTCAACTGACACACACAAACAAACACACGCACGCACACACACACACACACACACACACACACACACACACACACACACACACACACACACACACACACACACACACACACACACACACACACACACACACACACACACACACAGGTATACATATATATATATAGTTAGAGACTATTTTATTTAACACACTAACTGTGGAAGAGACGATATTATATCCCTTGTCTGAATAAAATCATCGGACGGCAGCTACGGTACAACAAAAAGTCGTATAATGCAGCTGAGATATTACGCCTTTTTTCTAGCTGTAAAAGGGGAATATGTTCACGTTTATTGATTATAAGTTACTTCACATGTGATAACATAGTTAACACCTATTTGTACTCTGCGTCTAAGAATCAAACATAGGACCTCGAAGTTAGGTAGTAAATGTCTGTATTATAGATTACCCGTAAGCTTTACAAGGTATGTTAAGTAATAAAAACACATTTACATAATGAAAATGGACGGCATTAGGGCATAGAGAAGGTGCACGGAAATATGGAATTTGTAAAGTACATTAAATCAATATTCAAGGAGAACTAGACAACAAAGAATTGAGGATGGAGGTCCATCGATGAACGAAACTTGGTCGGTAGTAGAATCACTTTAGGCTGATTCTTGGTATCGAGGAATTCAAATTACGTTTATTTCTATGGCCATCACAGCCGCGCGCGGCTGTACATACGTGTGTGTGTGTGTGTGTGTGTGTGTGTGTGTGTGTGTGTGTGTATATATATATATATATATACATATATATGTATATATATACACACATACATACAGTTTCGGATTAAGAGTCCGTCTTTCCTCTCCCCACCTACTTGAACTTGTTTGAATGTCTCTACAAATACATGCATATGTGACCTATCTCGACTTTTATGTTTCATTTCCAGGAAGGAGCAGACGTGATGACGCCATGTCAGTAATCAGTGAAAGTCTGTTGAAATTATTATTATATAATTTCATATTTTCTTTCACTGTTTTAATGCACTTACATGCTTCAGTGGCCAGTAGCCCTTTCTCTAGGGAGGAGGTCTTCTTATATACATACATACCAAAAGCTTTTTCCCCCCTACACGGGGGGTAGCCAAAAAGAAAAAGGCATAGAAACCACTCCCACCCATTCCATTCCCTACATATTCCACTCCCCTCCACCCTCCCTCTTATCTTGGCACCTCCTGGAGTAAAGGAGGTCTCCTTAGGCTGAATAAAATCTCTTGTCGGCATCTAGACTACATACTAAAGTCGTAAAACCTGGGGACAAGGTTGAAAGGATATGACCCAGGGCTCGAGACTAAGGTATCAATAGCCTGTGCTATTCCTTTGTTGCCTTTGTTAAGCTGCCCTCTGTTTTTCTGACGGAATTTTATGATGGGCGATAACGTAGTGCCGATGCGTCCGCGGGGTCCTCCCGTCAGACATCTGATCTTCATAATTTTTTTTTTTTTTTTTTTTTTTTTTTTCATCATGAGAAATGATTGACGTTGCGTATCGAGAAGAAAGAGAGTACCTTGAGGCCATAACGCTCCTGTTCAGACTCGTCTTGCCAAGAAGGTTTTCCCACGGATTCTCTTCATGTGTGATCGAAGCTTAATTATGTTCATGTGAATTTTCCGTTTGCTTCATACTATAAATAATACGGTTTTCGGAATACAAATAATACACATGACACACAAACGCACACACACACACGTTCGCGCCTAACTGTTTATAGAAGTGAGGGTATTCTGTCTCACAAATGACAGCCAGCTTGGGTTTATGTCTGAAGCCGTGCTGGCTGTCATGTGTTAGACAGAATACCCTCGGTCCTATAAACAGTTAAGCCTCCCTCACACATACGCGACTCAAGTGAGTTATTTTGAGTAGAAACGACTTCGGTTACAATCTTTTATTTTTCAAATTTCCAAATGTCAGATCACCTTTGCGTCATATATTGAAAAGCTGAATGATGAAATAAAATTGATTAACCCATAGGAATATTAGACACATTGTTGAATTGTCTTTAGGGAAATCTAGAATACTGTGAGCGAAGTCGTCTTCCATTATTTTCAAATTCACAACATTTGACGTGAATATTAAATGTGTGACGGGATTTACACACGTGCGTGTGTGTGTGCGTGTATGCGTGTGTGTGTGTGTGTGTGTGTGTGTGTGTGCGTGTATGCGTGTGTGTGTGTGTGTGTGTGTGTATGTTTATGTGTGTGTATTTCTATGAGTATTACTGTACGGGGCATACGCGCACGCATTTCGGTATTGCTCCCAGTAAGCAGCAACGTTTGACTTAGCCAGGAAATGCTTTCCGAGGTTATCTGACTTAAAGCTCCTGGGAAAAACAAAAAGGGCAGAGGTTAGTGACACTTGAGTCGCAGGATCGGGGGAAGGTCTCCAGACCTCGGCCAGAACCCCGTCAGGCCTGTCATAGTAGAAGGGTTCTCCTGGGTCTTTTTCTCCAGCGACTGTGATCTTAGGAAGAGGTGGATTGGAGTCCGCTGTGGATTTTTAAGGTTATGTGTATATTTTGGGAATAAACAAATAAATTAATAGAAATGAACAAATAAATAGATAAGAAGCGTTCTTATCACAAACAATATTTTTTTTTATAAATGACAGTCTGATTTGGATTTGAAAGCTACAAAACAGAACCATTGTTTTTATTGATTAACGTTAAGTTTGTTTTTAGACTTCTATATGAAAGTTGATCAATGAAACTCAATATAGTTTGAGGGAAAATGTTATACCAAGGATTGATGTCTAAAGAGAAAAAAAAAAAGAATTGACAAAATATTAGTATTCTTCTCCTAAGTATACTGTCGAGATCTCCATGGACCAATTTTCAAGTTATTTATACACCTGTAATTGATTTTAGGAAATGTGATGCAGTGTATTGATTTTTTCTCAATTATGTATGCTTCCAGTATGAGCGTATGAATGTGACCATTCTTACTGATGGGTGTAGATAATGCCAAGAACAAAACTCATCAGTATTGATCGTGACATATAGAGACAAAATATAGACTTACCTGCGTGATATGGCGTGATATTAGTAGCAGAACCTTAAGGTTATATAAGAATATGTGTGTCTGTGCGTGGATATCAACGTGCTTGACTTTCTGCTGATACATTTTATATGAGACGGAGTTGAGTGTATGGGATGGAAGTTTTCAAACTTTATTTGTGACTTTTTGCTTATGCTAGATAGATAGGATTCCATTATTTGTTGTTACGGTTTTGTGTTTGTGACACGTTTTAAGGTTCGAACTCTTTTTGCTGGTCTTTGTGTATTTACTAGGTTATAAGGATTTTTTTTTTGAGGGGGGGTATAGGTTATAGAGATTCAACTTTCTTTTTTCATAGAATTGTGTTATTTTCTGGGTCAGTAGGATTTGAAGTTTTTGTTGATATTCAATAGACTTCTTTTCTTTCTTTTTAGAAAGAGACAGAATAAACATTTGGTCGTAGCGTCCCCCTTGTACATGCCTTTGCATACTCGAATTGAAAGTTCGATTGCTACCCATCGGAGACTTCGTGAATGTGTGATGGGGACATTTAGGTGGGCGGAGGACTGTCTCACAGTCCGCACTTTATCCGGGGTGAACTTTGGCCCGACCAAAAAACACAGCGCCATTTGAAGTTGTGGCCTTTTACAATATGGAAGCCTCATCTGGGATCGCCTAGGAAGACTTTTAACTTTTGTTGGGGAACTTGATACAAACATAGATAAATATATACGAGTTTCATGTAATTTATATATATATATATATATATATATATAAATATTTACATATATATATATATATATATATATATATACATATGTGTATATATATATAATATATATATATATGTATATATATGTATAATATATATATATATGTATATATATATATATATAATATAAAATATATATATATATATGTATAATATATATATATATGTATATATATATATATAATATAAATATATATATATATGTATATATAATATATATATACACTTAATTGATCTGCTCATATTTAAACGCATATAACAATATGCAGGTACACACACACACACACACACACACACACACACACACACACACACACACACACACACACACACACACACACATTCATGCACACACATCCTGTCCATGTAAGTGTTTGTGTGCTCAAATGCCTGCTTGGGTGCGCTTTGAGATGAAAATAGAAAACGTAGCAAACTAGGCGAGAGTTAATAATTTATATTTCCCACTTTGCTGATTTTACCAGTCTTATATAGTATTTCATTTGAAGCGTCGGAAGCTTGACATATCTCATCAAAAGCTGGCCTGTGCTGTATTATGCAGAACTGATGGGAATTGCGCCAGTTTGTGCTTGTAACAGCTGTTATACCAATGGTCATTTATATAATATGTATAAATATATATATATATATATATTATTAATTTTTCTCATCGTTTATCTATTCCTTTATCTGTATAACCATTTAACCTGTTATTGATCTATTTATTGTATGTCCTTACACTTCTTTCTTGTTCTCCCACAGATTTCGAATAGACAACACCGACCACATCATCGATGTCAACAGGGGAAACATACCCTTCGAGTATGACCAAGTTAACATAATATGTCCTGTGTACGTGAAAGAAACATCAGACGGGGACACTGAGAAGTATATCATATATAATGTGAGTATATCCACACTTTTTTTATGTATTCTTATTTTTTTTTTACTTAACCCAGGGGTTTTCTCAACCTAGGGATCGCGAATCCGCAGATGTTCGAGAAACGGCTTACAGAGTTACTTAATCGAATAGAGAAAGATTACTTACGCATTTAAATCTACAGAGAGAGAACATTGTACATATTTTTTTGTGTTAATGCTTCACTGATTAATAAAACCACTACAATTTGAACCATTTGCTATCCATTGCGGTACCGTTATGTATTTGATTAATCTTGATATATCACCATTCGACATTCTGTGTCAGGTTAATGGGGGTACGGGTCGATGGTCTGATGACTCTCGGAGTGCGTAACGGGAAAAAGGGTTGAGAATCACTGACATGATCCCTCAATGCTTAAGGATTAAAACTGTATAACGTTAGCTATCATAACATCCTTAGAGGGGCATGAGTACCCCTCTTGGCCTCTTAAAGACTGATTCATGATAGACAGACAACGTTGTGTATTTAAAGTGCTTTTTATTCCATCACCGGTAACCGATGTCTATGAGGACAACAATATCGTATCGATGAACTTGTTATATGGGTGGTAAAGAAAAGGTGGAGGGTAACAGAAAGGAAGGATTGTAAAATTTTGAAATATTTGGCATTCTTCTTTGAGTGGAGATTAGTGTTAATTCATAAAAGGATACTGTGTTACTGTTCTATCGGTGTGTCACTGAAGTTCTTAATGTATTGATTCAGTAAAACTTATGACGTCAATATCCCATGTATGCCTTCTCGAGTTACTCGACGTTGATGGCTTAGAATTAAAGTGAATTGTGGTTGATAAATGTAAATCTGTTCACTTGGACCCATTCAGTGTTGTACAAATGTTATATGTATATATATATATATATATATATATATATATATATATATATATATATATATGTGTGTGTGTGTATGTGTGTGTGTGTGTGTGTGTATGTATATATATGAATATATATATATATATATATATATACATATATATATGTGTGTGTGTGTGTGTGTGTGTGCGTTTGTATGTATATATATATGAATATATATATATATATATTTATATATATGTATATATATATATATATATATATATATATATGTGTGTGTGTGTGTATGTATATATAATTGAATATATATATACATATATATATATATATATATATATATATATACATAATATTTATATGTGTATGTACATATATATATATGTATATATACATATATATATATAATATTTATATATGTCTGTACATATATATATATATATATATATATATATATATATATATATATATGTATAAATATACTTTTGGCTATTCTTTCATTGTTCATTCGAGAAACACAACTCGGTAGAAATATAGTTGTAACATATGTCGTCTTTGCCGTAACCGACGTCACAAGAAAGCCTCGACAAGTGGAAGTCAGCGGCGACTGGAATCGATCCAGAATTCCTGATTCCAATATGACGCCTACGGGAGAGACGCAGACGAGTCTCGGGTATCCAGGGAGCGTTTGGCCAAGTGTAAAATAACCGGGGAATGTGTCGCCAGCGGCAGTCAGTTCGTATAAAAAAATGAGTTTCAGTGTAGTTCCCTTTTTGTGCTTTACGGATGACCCCCATAAATCCTTTTGTGGACACTGTCCTCTTCCCCGTCCCATCCTTGTCTTATCTCTTCCTTGTGGCCTTACATCCCTCATCTCTACATTTCTCTGCGTAATTTGTGTTTTTGTAGTTGTTCGTCTCCTTATACACCCAATCCCCTCTTTTACGTTCACTTTCTTCTCGCCCATGTACTTGCTTTTCACCCATAGTTTGTTTTCCTGTTCCCCTACACACACTATTACATATTACCCCCCCTTTTTTTTTTTAAGCCCAGACACTGACCACTTTCCTTCTGGAGTTGATTTTTTCCCTCACGTTTGACACTATTTTCACCTTAATCGTCGTGGACTGTATTTGTTTCAGAGAATACCAGATAGATTTGTTATTCCGTATTCTATTATTCTGTATTCAGTTCGGAAGTGGTAATGCTGTTACTCATACATGGAGAAGGATGTGAGGTGAGAATCTACAACTAAACCAAGAGGAGTGAAAAGAGAAGAGGAGGAGGAATAGGAGGAACAACAGAGGACGATTAAGAATAGAGGCATTGTATTGTATTTTGTCACCAATAACTCACCAACATTTGTATCCTGGGGACAATATTGAACCGTAGAGATGTTGAGGTGTTAGAGGGGAGGTTCATGGAGGGCTCCAGAAAGGAGAGAGGTTAAGAGAGATCAACATTTTCCTTGAGTGCGAGATGAGTCTCCAGCCATAAAATAATGCTTCGTGACCCTAGTCCTTAGAGCATTACTGCATAAGGCTCAGTTTTTACTCCGTTTGGAGTAATGACTACAGAAGTCAATACTGAATAATAACCGAGGCGGTGATTTCGGTAGGTCTTGTGTGTCTGGTAAGTGACAGCGTAAACATATCCGAAAGGGTGATGGATCAATGGAAAGGGAGGGAAGGGAAAGGAAGTGGAGGGTAGAAGGAGAGAACCAAGCTGAGGACGGGGAATGGAGGGAAGAGAAGTAGGCCAGCACCTCCCCCTCATATCTCTAGTATCCGTCATGGACAAGCATTAGCCAACTAAAGGGAGAATTAAGATTAGGAGGGCATTAATAATACCGCTGAAATAGAGGCGCGAGCAGCCACGGACTTGCACTGACAAGAGGACTAACAACAGGCAAAGTTGCACTCTGCGAAGCATGCGCATCATATTATTATCGATACCATAAAAACAAAGCGATAACGTCGTATCGGGGTACGAATACTCCGTCTAAGAATCCATTGGTTCTCAGTCTGGGGTCTATTGTCCACTAGGAGGTGGGGGCACAGTTGTACAAATGGGGGCCTGATTTGTTTGAGGTGTCCTCAAAAAGGCTAAAAGATATCTATACACAACTGTTGGGTATATGGCAAAATGGCAGGAGAAAGAAGAGGTAGGACACAGCCGAAGAGGACAGGGCAATATCATGATAATCTAATCAAATTTTTAATCTTCCGGGCTTAATACAAATTTGTTGTTTTGGAAGAGAGGACGGGCTAGGGCAAGGAGAGTGGGAAGGCTGAGGGTTCGGGTAGAGGCGGGGGGGGGGGTCCACGGAGGCCTGAAATAAGGCAAAGGGGGGGAAAGGACGACTGACCAAGAACATGTTTCGAACAAAGGGTGTAGTTATCTTTATGGTTGGGTTTGACCGCCAGGTTTCGACGTCTGCAACGCTTTGCGTCATTTGTTCCAGATAGAAGGCCCAGTCGCTCGCTCGCCTTCCGGACGCGACGCAGACTGTCCCCCCCAGGCCGTCGGACCCTGATGGACAACGCCTCAGGGGTCTCCGGGGGCCTCGAGTTTTACTCTTTTATTCTCACAGAATCTTTGCCGAAAACGGCATGTCGTTCGATTTCCAATTGTGTCGCGTTAACTCGATCATTCCTCTTTTTTTCCCTCTCTCTTGTTTTCTCAGGACTTTTATTCTTATTTTTTTTTTATCTATTCTCTGTTTTCTCTTTTTATGCAGTGTCCTTCCCACTCGTCCATAGTCCATCTCTGTTTCTCCCTTCCGTTACCAGCCAGTCTCCGTTGTCTTTATTCCGATTCTTTTTTTCTCACATTTCTCTTGTGTCTCTTCTTCGTTCTTTTCCGTGCTCTGCTTTGATGGCCAGCTCTTCCTCGTCATATCCTTGTTTTCATGCTCTCTCTTTTATGTTCAAGCTTCTCTCGTGTCTCCAGTTTTCTCTCGCCCAAACTCTCCCTTACCTTCCTTATCCTTTACGCTTCCTTTCCTTTCCTCCTCCTCTTATCATTCGTTCGTATTCTCCGTCTATCTTCCGCTTCTACTCCCATTGCATACACAATTTTCGTTTATATGCATTGTCTTTTAGTATAAGTTACCCTGTCGTCTTTCCGTCCGGTTTCGATAAAATATCACATTTTCTGTCTTTCTTGGATGCCCTGCGCTTCGCCCTAACCTGTCTCAGCAGTAGCCTACACTACGCATATAAAATATTTGGGAAGAAAAGAATGTTTAAGAATTCTCTTTTCTTTCTGTTCATCCCCAACAGCTTCAGTATTGTTGTCAAGTTGAGGTAGATAGCGGCTGGGTGTGGTTGACAAGTCAAAAAAGAGAGTCAAATTG
>NC_134809.1:31137895-31255395 GCF_046742065.1 Oratosquilla oratoria | reverse complement strand
CGTGTTGTTAGCACTTAGGTAGTTTGATTGAGGTAAAAGACTTTTTTTTAATTTTTGCCTCGGCAGATTAAAAGTAAGAACTCTCCATGCACAGGTGGTGTTCCATTTCATCACCCCCTGGCCCAGTTTCTGGTTGAACAGCGCGTTAGTCAAGATGGATGTTTTAGATTCGCCGTGATTAATGTTGTGTTTTCTCTTCGCAGGTGAGCAAGGAGGAGTACGACACTTGCCGCATCACCAACCCATCGCCGAGGGTGATCGCGGTGTGTGACAAACCCTTTCAAGTGTCGTACTTTACCATCACCTTCCGTTCCTTCACACCCCAACCGGGAGGGCTCGAGTTCCGGCCCGGACAGGACTATTACTTCATCTGTAAGTACCTTCCCGGACTCCTTCACCCGGTTGCTCCTCTCTTTGGTTGACATTTATCACATATTTACGAATTTAAGATTACTCCTAGGGTTAGTCATTGCGCCATTCACCGGTGCAGCAAACATACTTTATTACATGTGATAGTGTGTGTATTCCTATGAGAAGGATGTACGATTATTTCTTTAGTGTACAGTTTCTTTTTATACGTGCTCACTGTCGATGTCTTTTGCAGCTACATCGAGCAGGGAGGACATCCACCGGCGGATCGGCGGCCGATGCTCGACACATAACATGAAGGTTGTGTTCAAGGTGTGCTGTGATCCTGCAGCTCAGCCAGCCCACGACCAAGCAAATAACCACATCCCCAACAATGGTAAGTTGCCCTTGACAGGCAATCACACACATGTAATTCCAACCAGCCCCCCCACCCCTCCACACACACACACACACTCCCATCCCGCCAACCTGAGCCCTCTTGCCCACCTTAAATCCGAACCTGACTTTTCAATATGCAGGTTCGTTCCTCCACCCACTACCCTCTTTCCCAAACCGTCATCTTCCCTGTTAACCTTTTCTCCCAACCTACCCTCACTCTTCCCGACCTGCCTTTCCCTTTTCCCTTCTTCCTCTCCCATTCCTTCACCACCACACCGCCAGCTTACTTTCTTCACTCCTGGGAATGGCGGAGGCGGCGAGGACAACGATGACGAGTCGTCGGTGATCGCGTGTTGGGTTTCTTCAGCCCTTTTTGAACACTTATCCTGGTGTCCGCTAGTCTATGCCTGATGCTTGGTTTTGGCCTCTCCTGGTCCCCGCCCTGAGTGTACGCAACCTGTAGCTGTTATCTCTGGCTTGGGCAGCGTAGAGGCCAAGAATTCATCTTATCTCTTCAGCAGACGTAGACCGTCCAGCCGCCGCCCATCCATTTCTGTATTCATAGATCTCTTAGCCATCTCGAGTTATTTTGTAGGAACTCGGCTATATAGCTGTTTTAGGTTTATCTTTAGATGCATAAGATGTCGAGGCATGGTATCCTGTATATGTTCATGCTATTATATTATTCAATAAGTAGTATAGTAGTTTTAGTAAAATCTCTCAAGAGACTTGACAACTTTTTCTAGACTATCGTACTGGCTAGTGGCATAGACGCTTAGAAGAGGTGTATTTGTGTTTGTTGCAGGCCTGACTACCCCTCCCAGAAGCACCACAACCTCCTCTTCCACCACCAAGTCCACCACTACCACTACCACCCCTAAGACTACCACCACTTCCACCACCACAACCACCCTCAGCACCACCTCCCTTAAGACTACCTCCTACAAGAGCGCCGACACCCACTACATCAAGACCACCACGAAGAAGACAGGTCAGTATTAGCAGTTCAAAATCCGCCAAGAATCAAGACAGAGAGGATCTTAGTGGCACAAGATTGAACTTGAAATATGTGATGTAATCCTGTTCTTGTATATATCTTCAGTAGATTCAAGTGTATACAATGAGATTTACAATTGTTTTTTAATTTTATTTGTAGTATTGATTTTATGGTATTGTAGTCTAATTTGTTTTTGTATGTTGCAGATACTCGTCAGCCAGACCGCAGTGAGAATGAGGTGGTGAAGAATGAGGAGCTGACAGACAACAATGGCACCCAGGGCCGAGCACCATGCAGTGGCCTGGTGCTCGTTCTGAGCTCCCTCTTAGTTCCCCTGGTGGCTTCCAGGTTCCTCACACATTCCCAATGAGTCTCGTCCGCTGTCTCCTCCTTGTGTCAGGAGCTCGACCGATGTCCAAGAACCATAACCACCACAAACTCTCACCACCACCTATACAATTACCACCCTAGACTGGCAACAAAACACAAGGAGCTTCATGTAAATCCACGGCACGTCGATGTTGCCTATATGAAAAAAATAAGCCCTATTTTTGAATAAAGTTTGTTGTGCTGGGAGATCTCAGTGACTTTTGGGATTTCTTTGACTATAGCAATATTTATATTAGTCATTGAGAGGTGGAGTTGCGGGGGAAGGAAGATGGGAGTGTGGGTTTGCTCTTTGCACTCCTGTCCATGCTTCTTCTCTCTGGCAGCATTCCTTCCTCTTTCATGTGGTGCACTCCCTTCCGGGACAGTGAGGGCTCCAAGCGTTGCATACTGTATATGTTGTTGCAAATGTAGATAACAGAAGTGCTACCACAGAGAATGAAATCAGTCATTGCCACTATTGTCCACTTAATCACCCTTTGCTGTGTGTGAATGGTACCATGCAAGTTGTGATATGCATGATAGAAAAAAAATAATAAGTTGGCAGAAATGATCTTGTCTGGTCTGGTCGACTCCTGGCAGGTTGTTATGTTGAGTCAATCTCAGGAGTTTGCCGGGCCAAAAGAACAGGAGGAAAATGGAAATCTCCCAGAGGCATTGACCTCCCATCTCTTCCCATAATCCTCATTCCCTCTCTTCCCTCCCACCCATGTGGCCCCCCTGGATGGAAAGCCAAAAGCACCTTGGGGTGTGGAAAGACTCATGCACTCCAGTATTCCCAGTTGACGTTTTTATTTTTTATTTTATTTTATCTTGTTTTTTTTTTCGTTTGTGTCTTTTCCTTTTTTGACAGACTGTATCAAAGTGATGTGAAAAACTTGGTTGAGCCAAGTCAATGTTACAGTGATAAAATATGTCAAATGTATGACAAAAGCTACAAGAGTGAGAGGCCATGAAAGAACAAGAGAGATGGAAAAGTGAACTGTGAACCTGATGGTCATAGTAGAGAAGTCATAAGAGTCAAGGGAACTTGTACAGACAGATGTAATGATGGAGCTTTGTTTTAGTAAGCGTCAACCGTATTCATTCCCCTCTTCTCATCATGACCTGTTTTCATCATCATTATCATCACCTTACCTATGCTTTAGTATCTGTATATATGTTTGTTATTTAATGAATGAGATCACTCTACTGTATATCTGTTGCTTATTTCCGTACAACTGAGTAATTTGCATATATTATGTGCCAATGGTAGTGTATATTTGTTTCCCTTTATATCATTGCAGTTGATTAGCAAGCCAATATTATTTTCTCTCTCTCTTTCTCTTTTATTTTTTTTGTGTTTAGAGGAAGAAGCTTTCCCCCCTGCATAAGCCTAAAGACCTGGAAGGATTCCAGAGTCTTGGGTATGGCCCTCTTTCATGTAGATGCTCTAGCCATGGGGTATACAGCTTTTTGTTTTGTATTATCAAACAGGGTGTCTTCACAGTTCTGGTTGATTAGGTAGCTTCATTCATTCTTATGTAAATACAAGTTGAAGTCTTTATTTTGCCATCTCTTGCTAGTGAGCACTGATTCTCTCCTTTTAAATTGTATTAGTCATCTGATAACCAGGACAAGTGCATGCCTGCCAGCAAGCAAGGGCTTCCTGAGCTTGCTGCTGTTGCTGCCACTGCTGCCCTTGCCCACATCCACACCCCTGGACCAAAACCTCCCCCCACCCCATCACCACCTTCCTGTGGAGAAGACAAGTAGTCAGGGATACTGCCCAGGTCCCTAGGCATCTGTTACTGCTACTGATTCTTGAGACCAGCCTGTGGCTATCATGTGGGGAAGAGGTGGCCAGTGCTGTCACTCTTCCCCTTTCCACAGCCTTGGTCTTGAGATAAGCCAAGCCACGTCAGTGGCAATGCTGGTATGGGGTAAGAACATAGGTATGAGCAAATGTTATAGTGTAAATGGTCCTTGCTGAACCTCATGAGTGAGGAGAGGCGAGGAGGTACAGTGGCACGGTGGCACTCTTCAAGGTTTGAACATCCAAGTAGACAACTGTAAGTCCCATGATATGATGACCACTTAGCCAGTATAATTTAGTGCTGTCCCTCACCATGCAATGAATTGAGTGCCATGGACAATTACAGGTCAAGCTGTAATTGAATGCCAGTAGATGAGCTTTTATTCCTGCATGCCGTGCCACTGTCCTGTATGATTCCTTTACCATTGGATGTGATAGCCTTCGGCCATGGATATATGTCATGTTTAATGATATTTTCTCCTTGTCAAGTAAAGCATGAATATTTAGGTCAACTGAACAATGTATATAGTGCCAGACCATTTGACACAATTTAGTAAACACAAGTGTGGGGTAAATATGTTAGAAGACTTACCAGCCACATGAGCACCACTGCTGCACACTGTTGTACTAACCAGCTGTGCTTGAGCAGTGCCAATATGATACTGACCATGTAGCTGACAAGTCTACACTTTGAGGATATTCTTTAGGATTCCGGGAATCATGAGAGGGGGTAAGGACTTTCATCAAGCTCTTCTCAGGTGACTTACAAACACGTGTGTACTTGCTGTTGTTTGCAAGTGCATTTTGTTAGCTGGGATATTGTATATGTGTACAAACTCTCCATTCCAATTCAGAGGAATGGGATTCAGAAGAGAAGTGCTGTCTTTTCTTTTCTGAGTACAAGCTCTTTGAACTTGCAGAGCTTCACCTCCCTCTGGCATCAATGCCTTGTCAACTCAGCAGCAAGTGCCAACTCTGTTAGTCGCTGTTGTGTCACAAAAGTACTTTTCACTCTATATCATATGCAATACAATTGAGTTTGCTTGAGATTAAGGGGCAAATAAAATTATTTCATTTGCGCTGCTAGGTTAATTAACTGCACCACAAAGCATGGCATTCCTTCGCCCTGTGCTCTTCAGCTTGTGGTGAACCCGCAAGGCAGTTTGATATTCTTTTTCGGCACAAAGGGACACGGGAGTCCATTTTCGGCCTTTTACTCATTCCGTTCGGTCTTAACTGATAACTCTTTGGTGTTGTTGAAAGTGCCTTTGTAAACTTGAAATTGTTAGCCACGTTTGTTGCTTATAGATTTTATTCTGAACGAAGCTAAATCAATGTCTTGAGTCAGCTTTCTCTTTCTTCAGCAAAAGTCTTGAAGTCTGCCAGGGTGAAAAGGTTGTTGCCAAGACTGGTATTCGCAGAGTTGTTAAAACTGTAGGAAGGGAGGGGATCAGTTAACAGGGAATCCAAATCCATGCCCTTGCTGCCAAGTAATGATGTTACACTGAAGCTTCACTAGCCCCACCAAACACTGACAAGGCCTTCCGTCACAACATGCATAACATTTTATAGCAATAGGTCACGGCTAACTCAAGCTGTGTTCCAAGCTATTGCTGCTACTATTGGCTCTGACTGCAGCAATAGTATACTTCTCATCAACCCCTCCAATATAGTCTCAGCCTTGTGCTGTTCCCAACAGAAGACATGGACTACTTTTCATCAGCACAGAGAACCTTCTTGAACAGCTACGTGCATTTATAGCACTGGCTTTCAAGACGTCCTCTTGGCTGGTGGAGATGTGGTCATGTTGTTCCAATCTAAACTGTGCTGTGTCTCCATTGCTCATAGGTGCAGACTCATGTTGCCACCTGCACCTGGTGGCCCTGGTCGCATCATGTCGGTTCTTGTTGGATTGTTAGGCATTACTCCTCATGTACTGCCCAGTGAATCAAGGAATGGTCCTGTACCAGTACCAGGCACTCTCTTTGTGTGGGTACCCAGCAATCCATATGATAGATCAAGAATTTTGCCAAGTTTCGACAGATTGTTTGGTTGATACAGTTTATACCCTCCTACAACATCAACACCTGACTAACGGCTTCCAGTTGTATATAGCTATGTTCCTCTTGGTCCTCACACATATTCCTCCCGTCCCTTTGGCGTCTCCCAAGTAAGAAATGTGCAGCCACTTCACTCTACTTGGGTTTGTCTCATTTCTGTAGTTAGTCATTCAAACTGATCTGTTGATGACAATTGTGTTGACAAGGGACCCGTCTGTTGGCAGAGTAGGAAGTAAGCGAATGCAATCATATCAGCATTCTTTTCCTAAGAAATTACCTATTATTTTTCTTTCCTTCAACCATTTAACTATAGGAAAACATTAAAAGGAAAATTCTCCTTTGTAATTCACTGCCATGCTAAGGTACAACTCCAATTTTAATAATAGAATTACAAGGGCTTTGGTTGGCTTGATACAGTGGCAGCGGCGCTGGTCAGAAGCTTGCTTTCTTCGCTTTAACCTAGGGAAAACTTTTCACACTTTCAAAATTGCAACAAATGAAATGGCCTCCTTTTAATCAGGTATGAGGCAGTGGTGATTATTTTCATGACCTTTCTTTTCAGTTATTAGTCTACTTACCCAAAAATGTGAGGGCATTTACAGACTCACAATAAACTGTTGGCTGCTTTTGTTTCCCACTCATCACGTCTACATATTCATTATAGGCGTGGTGGTTAGATGATCTGAAAACTGGACTGTTAGAGTTGAAGGGCAATGCTGATGGCTAAAGGAGGGGCAGTTGCCCTCAGGGTGCAGTACAGCTAAGTATCCTGTAAGGTTTGCCCAGACTGTAGGCCAGGAATGTGTAAAGCCATATAGCTTTTCATTAAGGGTCTAACCTTTAGCACCTTTGAATCAGCAGTGAGGGAGGGTCTGCAGGTCTGGTTTGAATGTTGAAGGAAAACACCATTGTAGGTGGTCTTGCTCATTGTAGCAAAACCCTGAGAGACACCAACCTGTTCCAACCAGTACACTCTTTATGTTACAGTGTTCTTGTACTTATATTGCCATGATTATGATTAATATTAATATCACTTTGTGATCCTTAGCAGTTAAGAATACCATGATGCCAATACGAACTAGTCTTGCAATAGGACTTATTATTCACCTTGCCCCGTACTCTGTCAGCGTTTGTTTCCTTTGCAGTACTTAGTGAACACCAGTAGGTAATTATACAATAAGAATTCCTATACATCCACCTAGATCAGCAATAGTCAATTAGCCTTGTAGATGCAAGTCCTGGAAGACAGTGTGTTCTTGCCCTCCATTCCAACACCTGTCCCCGTGAGTGATGAAAGCCCCTGGAAATTTCCTCAGCAGTTTTCCACATCTCGTCCTGACCTTGGCACTGAACCATTCTGTGCAACTGTCTGTTGCCAATCAACAGTGGTTTAGAGTATCACATCCAGAATGCAGTGTATCTAAGGACAATCTGTGCTTCATTTTTGGGTACCATATTGGACTGCGGTCAGTGATGGTGGTAATCTGGTCACTGTGTTACTGCAGCATAGCACCGTTTGGTTGAGTGTTGACAAACTAGACCATTTAGTAATGATTCTTTCGAGTCTGACAGTTATACTATTGTGTCGCCATCTCGAGACATCAGTACTACAACTGTGTTGTCCTGACCAACCCTGACTGTGTATCCTACTGCCCTTATTACTGACTGTCAGACCCATGGTGTCTGATAACTATTCCATGTCTATCACATAATAATGTACTCTCACTTTTCAAACTCTGGTATACTTCAAGCTCTTCTACCCCTCTTCACTCAACCATCCTTACAATATAGGAACATCTTTGCACCCCTCCATGATACCCCAAATCCCCCCTCCATGAAACCCAGACCCCTTCCACCCACAACCCTAACCCCTCCTATGTGATGATTTATGTGTAGTTAGTGTCATCACGCTGGCTAAATCGTGATGGAGATGATGACAAAGGAGAAGAAAAAGTAACGATGGTGAAGATGATGATGCTGATGTTGATGTAAATGTCTACTGTATTTATAATTTATCATCCTCACTGATTCCGTATTTGCCAAAAGGAAATATTTTATAATTGACTTTTGTACATAATAAAGTTACTGTAATCTGATGAAGTGTTTTATTTGTTAGTGAAACATGAAATTGATTATCAAGGGAGAGGAAAATCTCCCAGAAAATTAAATACAGGCCATTCAAAAATTATAGGTCACTAAAATACAGTTGTATGTATTCTTGTTAGAATATGAAACACAAAATACAACAAATGAACTAATTGTTGCACTCACAATGCTCATTTAAACCAAACAAAAATGCTTCTTCCTCTTCCTCACTTTTTTCGCAACAAGGCTACATGGACTTACAAATGCCCATATCTCCCACACAAATTTCCCCTTTGCAGTAGCGTCATTTAAACTAGTTACTAAAAACACAAAACAAATGAACGACGCTTTCGGACGTAGAGCGCGCGTGGACGACAGTCACAGCCCGACGTCGGCAGAACGGATCGGTCATTCAGCAGTCGACCACAGTACAGTCAGTTGTTAGGAGCACAAGTTAACTACTTACATATTGACACACCAGACGCCGGTAAGACAATCCGGAGACAAGTACGTAAGACATTGTGGACGATTATGACTAAACGGACTTGCACTTTTGCGTACCCGGCTTGCCGCGATTGTTCCTACCGGCCCCTACCTTTTTCTATGGGACCTGTGCCAACCGTAAGTAATTGATGCATATTGTTAATGTTTTCCTAATCCTATTCTTTATATGCGGGTACGATCCTGCATATAAATTGGCGACGAGACGGGATTGATACCCTAAGTAGGAAACTTCGTGCTGGTACCTTAGACTTAGTATAGTTAACGTATCCTATGTTTGGAAAATTGTTATAGGTTAGCTAGTGGAATTTTGTGGGCAAGCTAGGCTATTCTAAAACCGCATATCTATCTTACCTGCGCTAATATTTTGTTTACATTTATTGCGTCCTTACAATTGCTATTTCTATTATTCATCGCAATTGCTATTAGGCCTATTTGTACATACTTATGCTATTCAGTTTTTTTTTTTTTTTTTTGTGATGAGGTAATTTTGCGGTTTTCAAGGTTAGGTGTGACTATAGCCTAATCTATGTTGAGGTTAGTTTTCTTGTTTTCTCTGTTTTGGTGAAGTTCTTTGTTCTGGCTAACCATGGCTAATAGGGTTGGTTCAATTGAACCGTACAATGAGTCGGAGGAGGATTTTGATTCGTATGTCAGTAGAATTAAAATGTATTTTGTTGCTAATGATGTGGGTGACGCAAAGAAGGTGGCTGCATTCTTCACGTTGGCGGGACCTAAAATCTTTGGATTGGCTAGGGATTTGCTCTCTCCTGCAAAACCGGAAGAGAGTACTTTAGATAAAGTTCTTGATACGCTTAGGACACGCTTCAAACCTAAGTTTTTCTTATCTATGAACGCTATAAATTCTATTCTCGTGCCCAGAAGTCTGAGTCCGTAAAGGATTTCGTAGCTGCGTTGAAAGCTCTTGCCCACACTTGTGAGTTTGGGACAACGTTATCTCAGATGCTACGTGATAGATTTGTAATGGGTCTTGCTAGTGATAAGATTCAGCAAGTATTGGTGACTGAGTCTGAGTTAACCTTTGAGAAAGCTGTTAGTATGGCTACAGCTAGGGAGACGGCATCGAAGGATGTTCAAGCTATGGCTAGTGGCTCGGTTCATTATGTACCTAGTAAGCAGCCGGTTACTAAGAAGACTTCCACCTCAAATCCTAATTCTAGTACAGTTTCTTAGAGCTATCCTTATAGTAAGACAAAATCCACTAATGTTTCCAGTGCTAGAAATGTCTAATGTTCCTAAGACTCCTTGTTCAGGGTGTGGTAAGTTGCATTGGAAGCGTGATTGTCCTTTCAAGAATGCTACATGTCATTTGTGTAAACAGAAGGGGCACCTTAAGAAGATGTGTTACACATCGAAGTCTAAGACTACTCCGTCGAAGAGTACCGTAAACTTTACCGACTGTAACGAGTTGCCCACGGAGTCCTCAGTTGATTCCAGTTATGAATATGTATGTTATTTCAGAGAATGTAAGTGACGAGCCTATCATGGTGGATGTCACCCTAGATTCAGTGCGTGTTCCTATGGAGATGGACACAGGCGCTACATTTTCTTTAATGCCTCGATGTCAGTACGAGGGTTTTTGGCCTGTGGAATCAGAACGTCCTCAGCTAAATGCATCTCTTACAGTGGTGAATGCGTATGGAGATACACCTCTAAAGGTATTGGGAGACATAACTGCCTCTGCTAAACTTGAAGATGGTTCCTCAGTAGATGCGACAAAGTTGGTTGTAGTCGAAGGGAAAGGACCATGTTTAATGGGTAGAGTTCTCATGAGGAGGCTAGGCCTGTTAAGGGATGCTAATAAACTCTCAGCTGGTTCTGCTATTGCTACGTCTATGTTGCATGATTTTCCTGAACTCTTTTCAGAGGGGTTAGGTTGCTATAAGGAACGTCGGTTCACTATAGAGGTTGATCAGTCGGTCCCACCAAAGTTTTGTAAAGCACGTACTGTTCCGTACACACTCAGAGCTAAGATTGATCAGGAGATTGACAGACTCCTTGAAGAAGGTATTATCTCTCCGGTGACTAATAGTTCTTGGGCCGCACCGTTGGTTCCAGTAGTGAAGACTAATGGTAAGATTCGGTTGTGTGGAGACTATAAACTTACTGTAAATCGAGCTGCTAGACTCGACACTTACCCTATTCCGACCCTTGATGATTTAATCAGTGGATTAAGTGGAGGTAAAGTTTTCTCAAAGTTGGACATGTCTCGGGTATATGCTCAACTATGCCTTGGCGAGGATTCTAAGAAGTACACTGTAATTAACACACATCGTGGTCTTTTCCAATATAATAGGTTGAGTTTTGGGATTTCTGCAGCTCCTGGAATTTTCCAACGGGCGATGGAGCAACTCCTGAAAGATTTACCGGGGGTGTTCGTGTATCTCGATGATATTCTAATCACCGGGGCTAGCGAGGTTGAGCACCGAGAACGACTAAGAACAGTCCTAGCAACCCTTTAATCGGCTGGGTTGAGGTTGAGCACTGAGAAGAGTACTTTAGGTGTTCCATGTGTAACATATTTGGGTTACAAGATAGATAAGGAAGGAATACATCCTACAAAGGATAAACTTCAGGCTATTGCAGATGCACCTGCACCTACTAATGTTTCTCAATTGAGATCCTTTCTAGGGCTACTAAACTTCTACCGAAGGTTTATACCTCAAGCTTCCTCTAAGTTAGCACCTTTAAATAACTTACTAAAAGCTAAAACTCCATGGGCCTGGGGTAAGGAACAAGAATCTGCATTCTCCGCATGTAAGGAGACTCTTTTGAAATCAAAAGCGCTGGTGCATTTTGATCCAAAACAACCGTTAGTAGCTGTAGCTGATAGCAGCTCATATGGTATAGGAGCTGTACTATGTCATGTAATTGATGGTGAGAAGAGACCTATCTGTTTTGCCTCTCGCACGCTAACGTCTTCAGAGCGAAACTATGCTCAGTTAGAGAAAGGGGCACTAGCTATTGTCTATGCTTTGCGCAAATTTCACAATTATTTGTGGGGTCAGAATTTTGATATTACTGATCATAAATCCTTGTTAGGAATCTTTTCACCTAATAGAATTATTCCTCCTATGTCTTCAGGACGAATCCAACGTTGGTCATTGCTACTCCAAGCTTATAAGTTTAAATTACGTCATCGGTCGGGTGCACTCCTTGGTACCGCTGACGCACTTAGTCGTCTTCCTTTGGTGTCTACTACAGATTCCACTCCAGTGCCTGCTGATTGGACTAACTTAGTACATTTTCTAGAATTTTCACCCGTAGGTAGTGGAGATATCAAAGAACATACTCGGAAAGACCCTACTCTATCGAAGGTCATGCGCTTTTGTGAATTAGGTTGGCCTTCTAATACTAAGACTTTGAATAGTTTTGAATTTACTCCATTTATCAGAAGAAGGGATGAACTTTCAATCCAAGATGGTTGTGTTTTGTGGGGTTCTCGTGTGGTTGTTCCTCCAAAATTGAGAACTAGGCTAATGGAAGAACTTCACATGGGTCACTCAGGCTCATCACGCATGAAGGAACTTGCCCGTAGCTATGTGTGGTGGCCAAATTTGGATAAGGATTTAGAAGAATTGACAAATTCTTGTCAAGAGTGTTTAGCTCTCAGAACTATGCCTTCTAAGGCAGAGCTACGCCCTTGGGAATGGTCTGATCGCCCATGGCATCGTCTTCACGTTGACTATGCGGGTCCTGTAGATGGTCGCTATTTTATAGTAATAGTGGACGCTCACTCGAAGTGGGTGAACGTTTATCCTACTTCTGGTACTACAAGTAAGGAAACTATCAAGTGCTTGCGACACTCCTTTTCTAGATTTGGACTTCCAGTGTCAATTGTATCGGACAATGGTCCATGTTTTATATCTAAGGAGTTCAAAGAATTTTGTAATAATTCAGGAATTAGGCGCATCACTACAGCAGTATACAAACCTTCTACCAATGGCTTGGCAGAGAAAATGGTACAAACTCTCAAGAAGGCCATACGTACTTCTAAGTCAGCTATTCAGGATACTCTGGATAGATTTTTATTTAATTATAGATTAACTCCGCATTCTACGACTGGTGTCTCACCAGCCGAGTTGATGTTTGGCAGACGCCTCCGCTCGCGTCTGGACCTTTTATGGCCTGCAGATGGTGTCTTCTAGAGTATCTAAAAAACAGCAGGCACAAAAAGAACATACTAATGCTCCTCGATCTATACACCTCTCACCTGAATCACCAGTGATTATTCGCAACTATGTCCCTAATGGTTCTAAGTGGATCCCTTCTACAGTCGTAAAACAAACTGGTCCTTTGTCCTATCAGTGTTCAGTGCCTTCTGGTAAGATAGGCATCAAGACCAAATTATAACTAGAACAATTACTCTACCTGAACAAAGTTCACCAGTGACTACTTCAGTTAGTTCCCCTGCAAAACTTCCTATTTCAGAAGCAACTATGATAGCTCATCCTTCTCCATCTAGACAAGAAAATGTCAAACCTAATAGTATATCTTGCCCGTCTCCTAAGTTGCGACGGTCCTCTAGGAATAGGAGACCTGTTGTGAGATTAGATTTGTAACTTGTTACTATAAATGGGGGAAGGGAAGGGATGGGAGTATTTTTAAATGGGATTTTTTTTTTTTTTTGCATCTAAAGGGAGGGACAGATGTTTTGACTAAGGGTGGAGGGGTGCAGTAGCGTCATTTAAACTAAGTTACTAAAAACAAAACAAATGAACGACGCTTTCGGACGTAGAGCGCGCGCGGACGACAGCCCGACGTCGGCAGAACGGATCGGTCATTCAGCAGTCGACCACAGTACAGTCAGTTGTTAGGAGCACAAGTTGCCTATCAACATAACGTATACTTAACTACTTACATATTGACACACCAGACGCCGGTAAGACAATCCGGAGACAGGTACGTAAGACATTGTGGACGATTATGACTAAACGGACTTACACTTTTGCGTACCCGGCTTGCCGCGATTGTTCCTACCGGCCCCTACCTTTTTCTATGGGGTCTGTGCCAACCGTAAGTAATTGATACATATTGTTAATGTTTTCCTAATCCTATTCTTTATATGCGGTACGATCCTGCACCCTTTATCTGCATAATCCTTGATAATATCTCTCCACCCCACTACACGCTTACCCATCTCATCGCTTATCCAGAGTGCAACTCCTTTTTTCACTTGCCCCTCTTTTCATTCCTGACGCAACTCGCCGTGCTTCCAAACTCCAACTCTTCCATCCCTTTCAGTTTCATTTGACTCGGCACTTAATACATCCATGTTTCTTCTTATAAACATACTATTAATCTCTTCACTTTCGCTCTCCTCTGCACCACATCCACACACATGCAATGATTCATTTACCAGGGTTCTGGTTGGAGTACTCCCAGACCTTATGCTTTCACTGTGCAGTGTGGGGGATCCCTAGCTCCCTCACTCACTATTTAGTTACCTTCTACGACAAAATGAGAATATGTTGGTGGCATTACTTTCCCTTCATACCACACCACCACTGCTACAGATGAGTCAAAAAAGGAAGAGGTAGTCATAGAAGTGGCAAAGAATTATGTATAAATGAAATACTTTCCCTGTGGTGGGGGAAAAGAATACTGCCAAGTATTTCCACTTGGATCGTAAGAGGCAAGAAGAAAGGAACGGGGAGTGGGACTAGGCATCCTTCTCCTTGTAGCCCCACAGGGGACACTCCTAAACAAAAATGTAAAGGCATAAGAGGGTCTGGGAGTTTTCCGACCAGCACCCTAAGGTTTGGGTCTTTTAATGTGCATGGATGTGGTACATATGAGAGTAAAAGGGAAGAGATAGGTAGTATGTTTGTGAGAAGAAAGATGGATGTGTTGGCTTTGAGTGAAACTAAGTTGAAAGGGAAGGGTGAGTGTAAGTTTGGGAGTGTAAGTGGGAGGTTATCAGGAGTGAAGAGGGCGAGGGAGGGAAGTGGTGGCTATTCTAGTTAGTGAAGAGATAGGTAAATGTGTAGTGGAGTGGAAGGTGGTTTCCTCAAGGATAATGTGGATGAAGGTGAAACTGGGAAAGGATATGTGGGTCTTTGTAAGTGCATATGGGCCTGGCAGTGAGAAGAGTGTAGAAGAAAGGGGGGCCTTTTGGATAGATTTAAATGAGTGCATAGAGGATTTAGGGAGAAATGTCAATGTAATAGTACTGGGAGACCTTAATGCTAGGGTAGGAAATGGTCCAATTGATGGAGTGGTTGAGAAATGTGGAGTTCCAGGAAAGAATCGTAGTGGAGAGTTGATGGTGGAAATGTGTCTATAGAGCTGATAATAGCAAATAGTGTTTCAGAAGAAAGTAAAGCATAAGTACACATGGGAGAGGGTGGTGGATGGAAGGGTGGGAGATAGAGCGTTGATGGATTATGTAGTGGTAAATAGGACTATGATAGGAAGAGTTAAGGATGTACATGTGCTAAGGGGAGAGGGTGGGGGAATATCAGATCATTTTTTGGTGGAAGGTAAGTTGAGTGTAGGATAGATGGAGAAAGGGACAAAAGGTAGGGAGGTGCTTAGAATGAACTCTTTAAATGAAGAGGAAAAGGAGTACAAGAAGCTGAAGGAGGAAAGGGAGGGAGTGAAGGATAGAGTAGAGCTAGGTGTGGAGGAGGAATGGGGATGGTTAAAGGAGGGAGTCGCAAAGTGTGCAAGGAAGGTGTGTGGAACAAGGACAGGAGGAAATAGAAGGAAGGGTAGTGAATGGTGGGATGAGGAAACAAAGAAGGTTGTAGAAGAGAAGAAGCGAGCTTTCACAGATTGGTTACAAAATAGGACGAGGGAGTCATGTAAGAGGTACAAAGAAAAGAGAAGAGAAGTAAAGCAAAAGGTAAAGGAGGCAAAGAGGAGAGCAGATGTGAAGTGGGGTAAGAGTATGACAGAAAATTTTGAAAGTAATAAAAAGATGTTTTGGAAAGAAATTAAGAGGAAGAGGCGGCGAATCAAGTAGAGAAGAAAAGGTAAAGGGTGCAGATGGAGAGATGATAATGGAAGAGAAGGCAATAAGGGGAAGATGGGCAGAATATTTTAGGGAGTTGCTAAATGTGAAGGAGGATAGGGAGGGAAAGATAGTTGCAGTGGGAAATGCTAAGAAAATGAGTGAGTGTGGAAAATGGACGAGAAATAAGGAAGGATGAAGTGAAGGCAGTTAAGATGATGAAAGCAGGTAAGGCACCTGGTCTGGATGGATGCCATGCAGAATGTCTAAAAAAAAAGGAGGTACAGTGATGGTGGACTGGCTGGTGAGGTTATTTAATGTTTGCTGGAGAGAGGGTAGAGTGCCGGAGGACTGGAGGAGTGCCTGTATAGTTCCACTTTACAAGGGAAAAGGGGACAAGTGTGAATGTAGTAGTTTCAGAGGGATTAGCTCGTTAAGTGTAGTTGGGAAGGCTTATGGGAGGATCTTGATTGAGAGGATCAGGAGAGGAACAGAGGTTGCGTAGATTAGATTTTTGTGGTAAGACAGACATGTGAGAAAGCTATAAGAAAAGGTAAGGATGTTTTTTGGGCTTTTTTGGATCCGGAAAAGGCTTACGATAGGGTAGACAGAAAAGCACTATGGGAGGTTGTGCAGATATATGGGATAGAAGGAAAGCTAGGAGCTGTCAAGAGTTTTTATGAGAGTAGTAGAGCTTGTGTCAGGATTAGAAATGGAGAGTGAGTGGTTCGAGGTAAAAGTGGGACTTCGTCAAGGATGCGTTATGTCGCCCTGGCTGTTCAACTTGTACATGGATGGGGTAGTGCGAGAGGTAAATGCAAGGGTAGTGGGTCAGGGATTGGAGATGGTTAAAGAAAATGGAGAAAAGTGGGAGGTGAGCCAGCTGTTGTTTGCTGACGACACTGCGCTTGTGGCAGGATCGGAGGAGGGACTGAGGAAGTTGGTGACAGAGTTTGGGAGAGTATGTGATAAAAGAAAGCTAAAGATAAATGTGGGTAAAAGTAAGGTGATGAGATGTACAAGGGGTGAAAGTGGCAGTAGACTGGAAGTGAGCATTAAGGGAGAGCGACTGGAGGAAGTGGATAGTTTTAGATACTTGGGTGCAAATGTGGCAGGAAAAGGAGTGAAGGTGGAGGTAGAATGTAGATTGAGAGAAGCGAGTAAATGCCTTGGTGGATTGAAGAGTGTAATGAGGAATAGACATTTGGGAATGGATGCTAAGAGGAGACTGTATGAAGGAGTGACTGTGCCAACAGCACTGTATGGGGCAGAAACATGGAACATAAGAGAGGAAGAGAGAAGGAGTTTGAATGTGTTTGAGATGAGGTGTCTGAGAAGTATGATGGGGGTTACTAGGATAGAGTGAAAAATGAGGAGGTGAGGAGAAGAACGGGGATGGAAAGGGAGTTGGGAGATAGGGTTGATGAAAGAATATTAGGATGGTTTGGACACATGAAAAGTGAGTGAAGAAAGACTAGTAAAAGAGGTATGGAAGGCAGATGTGGAGGAAGTGAAGATGAGGGGACGTCCTAGGATGAGGTGGATGGATGGGGTGAAGGGGGCTTTGGGGAAGAGGGGAATGTCTGTTGAGGAAGGACAGGAGAGGACAGAAGACAGGGGTGAATGGAGAATAGTTGTATATGGATGATGCTGTGATGCATGAGGAGGAATGGGCGGGGGGATGGGGGCTGAGGTACTATGTGTGAGTAAAATTTGACGCAGCCCGAAGGGACTTCTCGCTGTGTCTTCTCCTTTTATGCATGGGGGAACGGCGAGGGGGGGGGAGTCGCTGATTTAATGAAGCGGCCTTGCTGTGGATGTGCTGTGTCTTGCGACACTGCTTCTGACCCAGGGCAGTGGACAAGGTGCAGGGATGACCCGTCATCCAGGAGGTGCTAAGATAAGAGGGAGGGGTGTGGAGTGTATTCAGGGATGGAATGGGTGGGAATGATTTTATGCCTTTTCCTTTTTGGCTACCTCCCTTGTAAGGGGGAAAAAGCCTTGGTATATGTATGTATGTATGTACTTTCAATCAATATGTCTCCATTCTGGTAGTTTGTCTAAACAGGCTTGGGTGTTTAGAGCTGCAATAGTAATTTCTATGTTGGGTCAGAATTGTCAGGTTATGAACATAGTTTTGGATCAATGGTAGGGATATTGTATGTGAAGAGATTGAATAGCATAAGGAAGAGTATTACACAATGGCTCTGAAATAATAGAATGGAAGTCTCTCCCCAGAAATCATCGAGACCAATTATGAATAATAATAAACTACAGTGGAATTAAGTAGCCAATTCTTTCCATAGGAAAATAACTTACACTTTTAGGCCTCACTTTTGATACTCCTATGGGTTTCAACCCACATGTCAGATATAACAGTAAAATTCAATAAGAAGATAAACCTACTAACATCTGTTGCAAGTACAGGCTTTGGACAACAGAAGGAAGCTACAATCTCTGTCCTCAAACAATTTATAAGAATCAGTCAATTATGCTTCCACAACAAGGTTATTAACAATCGGCAAAACAAACACTGCAAAAAATATACAAAATAAAATATTGAGAGTATCAAAAGAATACACCGAAACCACCCCAATGAGATACCTGCACATACATACATTCATACATATACGGAGCTGCCTAGTGTAGGCCTTATGGTCTCTTGCAGTCTCCTTTATTCTTATGTTATGTTCAAAGGCTTTTTCTCCCTTACAAGAGAGGTAGCAAAAAACAAAGGCATAAAAAATCACTCCCACCCATTCTATCCCCGCATACTCCACTCCCATGCCCCCCTCCCTCCCTCTTATCTTGGCTCCTCTTGGATGATGGGTCATCCCTGCATCTTGCTCACTGCCCTGGGTCAGAAGTGGTGTCGTAAGACACAGCACATCCACAGCAAGGCCACTTCATTTAATCGGCGATCCTCCTCTCCGTCTCCTCATGCAGAAATGGAGAAGACGGGGAAAAGTCCCTTTGGTCCGAGTCAATTTATTTTTCATACATATTCCCTCAGCCCCCATCCCCCACCCACTCCCCCTCATACATCACAGCATCATCCATACACAATCATTCTCCATTTCCCGTCTTTCCTCAACAGATATTCCTTTCTCAATGCCCGTTTTACCCCATCCATCCATCTCATGCTTGGTTGCCCCCTCATGTCCACTCCTTCCACCTCTGCCTTCCACACCTCTTTTACTAATCTTTCTTTACTCATTCTTTCCATGTGCCCAAACCATCCCAATACTCTTTCATCAACCCTATTTCTCAACTCCTTTTCCCTTGAAAGGGATGGAAGTTTTCAAGAGACAACCTATTGGGAAAAAAGAGAAACAAGGGAACACGAAAAGAAACTAAAGAATGACAGTTACAGAAGAGACTTGGAAAAAAAAAATAGCTCCCTTCCCAGGTCCTGGAGCCGCAGCGTCTACGTCGTGGGACCCCCCCTCCCCAACCCCAAGAGTTGGGGGCCAAACGGTGGCAACCAGCCCTGGCCACCGGCTCTACGCAGGTGGCACCGATCCCCAAGAGGAGCTACGTCTGCCTTGGGGAGTAACACAATCCTCTTTTCTCAACATGGAATATTACATTTTTTCTGCACCGAGGGGTGATATTCCGGCGATCACCCCTCTTCTACTTTTAGCCGGAGATGTAGAGAGCAATCCTGGGCCCACCACAAAATACACATGCCCAACATGCTCTAAACCCATTACTTCGAGCACAGACAGACAAAGGGCTCAGTTCAGTGCAATATGTGCAAAAACTGGGCCCACCTCACTTGTACAACACTTGCTGACACAAACCAATACACAAACACTTGGACATGTTCTACCTGCCCTCCAGTAACCCCACTCCCACCTCCCCAACCACAGCCAGCACCCTTACCCACTCCCAATTTCCCTTTGCCCTTATCCCCAATCAGTACTCCCCTTTGTCCCAAATCTCTCCTTCCCCCCCCCCTCTAACCCAGATCCTATACCTTCCCCATTAACACCCCAACCTCAACCCCAAACGGCAACATACAACACACACAGAACACACATCAACATATTACAACACAACATTGATGGTAATAACACAAAAAACATGAACTCGAACACTTTCTTAAACAACACAACATACACATTGCAATTATACAAGAAACAAAACTAAGACACTCACACAAAACACCATCATTTCATAATTACACCACCATCAGACAAGACCGGACCGACGGCAATGGCAGTGGACTCATCACCCTGATCCACCACTCCATCTGTTTTGTGGACACAAGTGCCACAACCAAAATTCTCTTCACTACCACAAATAACACTACAGAAATGCAATTTATTCGAATCCGCACAGGCAACAAATCAACACTGACAATAGTTAACATGTACATTCCCCCCCAATCATCCCCCACAGTTCCAAACACCTTTAGACCTCAATTTAACCAACTAGCCTCAATCCCCAACCTGATCATGGGTGGTGACTTCAACGCCAAGTCGTCTGCCTGGTATGTCGACAACCCTGACACACAGAGGGCTTGATATACAGACTCAGTTTGACTCATTGACTATCATGAACAACACACAAAATCATACACATATCCCACACCAAGCCCTCTACACTCCCTCCTCTACTGATATCACCTTCTGCTCCCCCTGCCTAACCCCAACAACATCAAGGAGAGTGGTCGGAACCCTTGGTTCTGACCACCTTCCAATCACCACCACCAAAACAAGATGCACCCCAGTTGACACACATACACCAATTACAAGAGAGCTAACTGGGAAGCTTTTACTGAAGAGACAGAACAACATGCTGTGCACACTTTTAATACAATCATACAAAATGCAGACAAGAGATACATCCTTAGAGGCAACAGAAAATCACACAACCCCAACTTCACACCAGAAATCCAAGGCCTCATCAGACAACGAGACACACTTAAACACAATACCCTCACACCTATCCCTCAAAACATAGCAGACCAAATACAAACACTAAACCATGTGATTGCCAATAAAATACACGGACAAAAAACACAAAATTGGCAAAACTTTATCAATACACTTGATCACAAAACAAACACCAGCAACTTGTACAAAACGCTCAACAGCATTACACTATCCAACAGTAACACAACACGCTCTCACGGAGCAATAATCACAACAACAATCTACCCTCAAACAGACAACAAGCAAACGCACTCATAAATCATTTTGCACAAACGAGCCATCTCGCTTCTCACCCTGGACGCCCTCGACCTATGAGTGAGAAGGTGGGTAAATTGGAGCTGGTGACCAAAATGGCCCTACAGGAACAGAGTCGGACACAGTGCACGGCAAGGTAGACGCGAGGAGTCTGGGCTCAGGGGCGTGGCGTTAGCGCCCCTCCAAAATTAGGACTTTTCATGCATTTTTCATTTTTGGACCTCGGGCGGCGGTACTGTTGACCTGAGTGGTGTCCAAGTGGAGTCCACAGCAGCCCTGGACGCCCTCGACCTGTGAGTGAGAAGGTGGGTAAATTGGAGCTGGTGACCAAAATGACCCAAAATCGAAAAATCTCTGTATACACGGGAATTTTGCCGAAAATCCGAAGGTCACCGATTTGGCCCAAATTTACCCCACAGGGACAGAGTGGGACCCAGTGCACGGCAAGGTAGACGCGAGGAGTCTGGGCTCAGGGGCGTGGCGTTGGCGCCCCTCCAAAATTGGGACTTTTCAAGCATTTTTCATTTTTGGACCTCTGGCGGTGGTTCTATTGACCTGAGTGGTGTGCAAGTGGAGTCCACAGCAGCCCTGGACACCCTCGAGCTGTGAGCGAGAAGGTGGTGTATATTGGAGCTGGTGACCAAAATGACCCAAAATCGAAAAAAAAAAATCTCTGCGTTATACACGGGAATTTTGCCAAAAATCCGACGGTCGATTTGGCCCAAACTTACCCCACAGGGACAGAGTCGGACACAGTGCACGGCAAGGTAGACGCGAGAAGTCTGGGCTCAAGGGCGTGGCGTTGGCGCCCCTCCAAAATTGGGCCTTTTCATGCATTTTTCATTTTTGGACCTCTGGCGCCCATACTGTTGACCTGAGTGGTGTCCAAGTGGAGTCCACAGCAGCCCTAGACGCCCTCGACCTGTGAGGGAGACGATGGGTAAATTTGAGCTGGTGATCAGTGACCCAAAATCGAAAATATCTCGAAGCGTACACGGGAATTTTGCCGCAAATCCGAAGGTCACCGATTTGGCCCAAACTTACTCCACAGGGACAGAGTCGGACCCAGTGCACGGCAAGGTAGACGCGAGGAGTCTGGGTTCAGGGGCGTGGCGTTGGCACCCCTCCAAAATTGGGACTTTTCATGCATTTTTCATTTTTGGACCTCTGGCGCCGGTACTGTTGACCTGAGTGGTGTCCAAGTGGAGTCCACAGCAGCCCTGGACACCCTCGACCTGTGAGTGAGAAGATGGGTAAATTGGAGCTGGTGACCAAAATGACCCAAAATCGTAGATTTCACCCAAACTTACCCCACAGGGACAGAGTGGGACACAGTGCACGGTAAGGTAGACGCGAGAAGTCTGGGCTCAGGTCGTGGCGTTGGCGCCCCTCCAAAATTGGGACTTTTCATGCCTTTTTCATTTTTGGACCTCTAGCGGCGGTACTGTTGACCTGAGTGGGGTCCAAGTGGAGTCCACAGCAGCCCTGGACGCCCCCGACCTGTGAGTGAGAAGGTGGGTAAATTGGAGCTGGTGACCAGAATGACCCAAAATCGAAAAAATCTCAAAGCGTACACGGGAATTTTGCCGAAAATCCGAAGGTCGATTTGGCCCAAACTTACCCCACAGAGACAGAGTCGGACACAGTGCACGGCAAGGTAGACGCGAGGAGTCTGGTCTCAGGGGCGTGGCGTTAGCGCTCCTCCAAATTTGGGACTTTTCATGCATTTTTCATTTTTGGACCTCTGGTGCCGGTACTGTTGACCTGAATGGTGTCCAAGTGGAATCCACAGCAGCCCTGGACACCATGAACCTGTGAGTGAGAAGATGGGTAAATTGGATCTGGTGACCAAAATTACCCAAAATCGAAAAAATCTCATAGCGAGAGATTTTTTGGATTTTGGGTCATTTTGATCACTTGCTCCGGTTTACCCGCCATCTCACCCACAGGTCGAGGGCGGCTAGGGCTGCCGTAGACTCCAATTTGACACCACTCAGGCCAACGGTATGGGTGCCAGAGGCCAAAAGGTGATTACTGGTTGAAAAGGCCCAAATTTGGAGGGGTGCCACTGCCACGCCCTTGGACTCAGGCTGCTCATGTTTACCTTGCTGTGCACTTTGACCGACTCTCTCCCTGTGGGGCAAGTTTGGACTAAATCGGTCACCCTCGAATTTCCGGCTATATTCATGGGGCCTTTGAGATTTTTTGGATTTTGGGTCATTTTGGTCACTTGCTCCGATTTACCCGCCATCTCACCCATAGGTCGAGGGCGGCTAGGGCTGCCGTGGAGTACAATTTGACACCACTCAGGCCAACGGTATGGGTGCCAGAGGCCAAAAGGTCATTACTGGTTGAAAAGGCCCAAATTTGGAGGGGTGCCACTGCCACGCCCTTGGACTTAGGCTGCTCATGCTTACCTTGCTGTGCACTTTGACCGACTCTCTCCCTGTGGGGCAAGTTTGGACCAAATCGGTCACCTTCGAATTTTCGGCTAAATTCATGGGGTCCTTTGAGATTTTTTGGATTTTGGGTCATTTTGGTCACTTGCTCCGATTTACCCGCCATCTCACCCATAGGTCGAGGGCGGCTAGGGCTGCCGTGGAGTCCAATTTGACACCACTCAGGCCAACGGTATGGGTGCCAGAGGCCAAAAGGTGATTACTGGTTGAAAAGGCCCAAATTTGGAGGGGTGCCACTGCCACGCCCTTGGACTCAGGCTGCTCATGTTTACCTTGCTGTGCACTTTGACCGACTCTCTCCCTGTGGGGCAAGTTTGGACCAAATCGGTCACCCTCGAATTTCCGGCTAAATTCATGGGGTCCTTTGAGATTTTTTGGATTTTGGGTCATTTTGGTCACTTGCTCCGATTTACCCGCCATCTCACCCATAGGTCGAGGGCGGCTAGGGCTGCCGTGGAGTCCAATTTGACACCACTCAGGCCAACGGTATGGGTGCCAGAGGCCAAAAGGTGATTACTGGTTGAAAAGGCCCAAATTTGGAGGGGTGCCACTGCCACGCCCTTGGACTCAGGCTGCTCATATTTACCTTGCTGTGCAAGAAGGAAGTTGAAGATGTGGGTAAAAGTAAGGTGATGAGATGTACAAGGGGTGAAAGTGGCAGCAGACTGGAAGTGAGAATTAAGGGAGAGACTGGAGGAAGTGGAAAGTTTTAGATACTTGGATGTAAACATTACAGGAAAGGGATGGGTGGAAGTGGAGGTAGAATGTAGGTAGAATGTAGGTTGAGAGAAGCGAGTAAGTGCCTTGGTGGATCAAAAACTGTGAGAAACAGACATTTGGGAATTGATGATGATAAGAGATTATATGAGGGAGTGATTGTGCTGACAACACTGTATGGGGCAGAAAAATGGAACCTAAGAGAGGAAGAGAGGAGTAGTTTGAATGTGTTTGAGATGAGGTGTCTGAGAAGTACGATAGGGGTTACTAGGCTGGATAGTGTGAGAAATGAGGAGATGAGGAGAATGGGGGTGGAATGGGAGATAGGGTGGATGAAAGAGAATTGGGATGGTTTGGACACATGGAGAGAGTGAGTAAAGAAAGACTAGCAAGATGTGAAAGGAGTGAACAGGAGGGGGCAACCTTGGATGAGATGGATGGATGGGGTAAAGGGGGCTTTGGGGAAGAGGGGAATGTCTGTTGAGGAAGGACGGGAGAGACCAGAAGACAGGTGAATGGATCCATGAGGTGGAATGGGTGGGGGGGGGGGGAAGGGAGTATGTGTGAGAATGTGATCCATGAGGTGGAATGGGTGGGGGGGGGGGGAAGGGAGTATGTGTGAGAAAAATTTGACGCAACCCGAAGAGATTTCTCCCCGTATGCATGAGGGGATGGAGAAGGGGGGTCGCTGATTTAATGAAGCGGCCTTGCTGTGGATGTGCTGTCTTACGATACTGCTTCTGACCCCGGGCAGTGGACAAGATACAGGGATGACCCGTCATCCAGGAGGTGCCAAGATAAGAGGGAGGGAAGCGGGTGGAGGGGAGTGTGATAGGGATGGAATGGGTGGGAATGGTTTTTATGCCTTTGTTATTTTTGGCTACCTCCCTTGGTATATGTATGTACTGTTGTTATTATTACTGTCATTATTTTGTAGAGGTATGGTCTTTTCTGCATTTTCTGACCTAGACAGTGGATGGGAGGCCAGGATAGTCCTTCATCCACAAGGATTTAAAAGAATTTTTAAAAGTGGGTACATGCCTTGACTGGCTACCTCCCTTGTAAAAGGGGAAATAGCCCTTGGTATGTAGATTGATTATTAATAGCACTTATTACACTGTACATATATTAGTAATCTTACCAAAGGATCATTTTCCCCTTGACTATTAGGTTTAAATTTGTCCTGACTGCTGGAATTGGGGATAGGAGCCAAAGTATCATATCCAACATCTTCTGGCCTGAGTGTGATGAGGGCTTGAGGTCCTGCATGGCTGCCAGGGGGCCAAGGGTAGGTCTCCACAATCCAACTACTTGGGTCCTGAAACACAAATGAAGTAAGTTAATAGACAATACTTTAGCTGAACTGAACTTTTTTCATTATATTGCTAGGCTGGATAGAGTGAGAAATGAGGAGGAGGAGAACGGGGGTGGAAAGGGAGTTGGGAGATAGTGTTGATGAAAGTATTGGGATGGTTTGGACACGTGGAAAGAATGAGTGAAGAAGGTGAGGAAGGCAGAGGTGGGATTGCTCACATGATTTCACATAGAGGTGTGAGAGCTGAACAAGTAGGACATATGTTCAAAATGAACCCTGAATTGAGTGTGTAGGATGCAACATTGAAAATATTACAATTAATTAAAATTGTGCAATTTGTTTGCTAAGATGCGATTTGCCCCAATCGCATTTCAAACAGTGTGGCAGATGTGTAGTTCCACTGCCTGCTGACAGGTGGCCGCTCCTGCTCCCAGTTAAATGTTTACAGCCCTCTTGTTTTTAGTTACAGACTGTCCAGCCACTTTACTTGTTCGTCAAGATGGCCCCAAAACGTCCTTCATATTCTTGGAACCAGCAGCAGCCCTCCCACTAGGAAAATAGTGCAAATCACTTACTCTGGCTAAGAAGATGGAAATTTTGAGCTGGACAAAAAAGGACAAAAAACTTTGGTCATATCCCATGTCCTGGGATTGAGGGAGAGCGCACAGAGGTGCATCGGAGGCAATGCTGCAAAAATACGAGCAACTGTGGAAGCAGGTTCATCTAGGTCCTAGGACATTACACCAGATCGTTGACAATGGAGAGGATGGAAAAAATGCTGGTGACTTGGATTCAACACCAGAACAAGACCAGCGTTAATGTTAGTTGGCAAACATTCAGGAAAAAGCTAAAAGCCTCATTAACAACATTGAAGGAAATTACTTTTTTGGTGTGTGATGCCTGTAGGAACCCATATCTCACACAAAAGTAGAAATACCTGGACTGTATATTGCCTTCTAGCCAATCATGGTAGACTCCCCTCTCAAAATATAAATTGTGATTTTTCGTATATCGGCTCCTATCCAACTGTCTTCTATACCCCAAACAGGATATTCCCCAAATGTGATGTAAAGCCCTGTCACTGTTTTATATATGCCCCCTTGGTCCTTAATAAACTGCTCCAACCTAAACAGAGCCAACTGGCTCTCTCCTGATGTTTGCTCATTCCTGACCCTGTAGCCTAGAGTCACCCCGTACTACAGGACCGCCCTGCCTACTGAGCCACCGCCGCCTCCCTTGCCTGCTGAGTCGCCAATGGGTCACTGTGACAGTTCAAAATGAACCTGACTTATGATTTTGAACCTAAGCTTAACTAAAGTCCTGATTGCCAAACATGCATGTTAAAAGTGAGGCGACAGGTCCACGATTTCAAAATAATCACAGTACTGATGGCCAAGCAATTTAAAATATTAAATGAAATGCGATGGGTCACTGTGACGGACTTAAAAATGAAGCTGACTAACTAACCTAACCTAACCGAACCGAACCTGACTTACGATAAGCTCCTCCAGTCCTGATGGCCATGCACTTGCTAGCATTTCAAAATGCTATGGTAAAATTATCTCAACAGCTCACTTTGACTCACGACGAAATAAAAATGACTTTTCCTATTCAACTTAAGCTAATCTACAGTCATGGTGGTCGAGAATTTTACCATGTTAAAATTATTTTCGACGCTCACTGTGACTCAGGACGAACTGAACATGACTTTTCCTATTCAACTTAAGCTAATCTACAGTCATGGTGGTCGAGAATTTTACCATGATAAAATTATTTTCGACGCTCACTGTGACTTGGGACGAAATGAACATGACTTTTCCTATTCAACTTAAGCTAATCTACAGTCATGGTGCTCGAGAATTTTAACATGTTAAAGATATTTTCGACGCTCACTGTGACTCAGGACGAAATGAACATGACTTTTCCTATTCAACTTAAGCTAATCTACAGTCATGGTGGTCGAGAATTTTACCATGTTAAAATTATTTTCGACGCTCACTGTGACTCAGGACGAAATGAACATGACTTTTCCTATTCAACTTAAGCTAATCTACAGTCATGGTGACTGTGACTCAGGACGAAATGAACATGATTTTTCCTATTCAACTTAAGCTAATCTACAGTCATGGTGGTCGAGAATTTTACCATGTTAAAATTATTTTCGACGCTCACTGTGACTCAGGACGAAATGAACATGACTTTTCCTATTCAACTTAAGCTAATCTACAGTCATGGTGACTGTGACACAGGACGAAATGAATATGACTTTTCCTATTCAACTAAAGGTTAGAGAATTTTACCATGTTAAAATTATTTTCGACGCTCACTGTGACTCAGGACGAAATGAACATGACTTTTCCTATTCAACTTAAGCTAATCTACAGTCATGGTGGTCGAGAATTTTACCATGTTAAAATTATTTTCGACGCTCACTGTGACTCAGGACGAAATGAGCATGACTTTTCCTATTCAACTTAAGCTAATCTACAGTCATGGTGGTCGAGAATTTTACCATGTTAAAACTGTCTCAACAGCTCACTGTGACTCAGGACGAAATGATGATGACTTTTCCTGTTCAACTTAAGCTAATCTACAGTCATGGTGACTGTGACTCAGGACGAAATGATCATGACTTTTCCTATTCAACTGAAGCTAATCTACAGTCATGGTGGTCGAGAATTTTACCATGTTAAAATTATTTTCGACGCTCACTGTGACTCAGGACGAAATGAAGATGACTTTTCCTATTCAACTTAAGCTAATCTACAGTCATGGTGGTCGAGAATTTTACCATGTTAAAATTATTTTCGACGCTCACTGTGACTCAGGACGAAATGAACATGACTTTTCCTATTCAACTTAAGCTAATGTACAGTCATGGTGACTGTGACTCAGGACGAAATGAACATGACTTTTCCTATTCAACTTAAGCTAATCTACAGTCATGGTGGTCGAGAATTTTACCATGTTAAAATTATTTTCGACGCTGACTGTGACTCAGGACGAAATGAACATGACTTTTCCTATTCACCTTAAGTTAATCTAGTCATGGTGACTGTGACTCAGGACGAAATGAACATGACTTTTCCTATTCAACTGAAGCTAATCTACAGCCATGTGGTCGAGAATTTTACCATGTTAAAATTATTTTCGACGCTCACTGTGACTCAGGACGAAATGAACATGACTTTTCCTATTCAACTTAAGCTAATCTACAGTCATGGTGACTGTGACTCAGGACGAAATGAACATGACTTTTCCTATTCAACTTAAGCTAATCTACAGTCATGGTGGTCGAGAATTTTACCATGTTAAAATTATTTTCGACGCTGACTGTGACTCAGGACGAAATGAACATGACTTTTCCTATTCAACTTAAGCTAATCTACAGTCATGGTGGTCGAGAATTTTACCATGTTAAAATTATTTTCGACGCTCACTGTGACTCAGGACGAAATGAACATGACTTTTCCTATTCAACTTAAGCTAATCTACAGTCATGGTGACTGTGACTCAGGACGAAATGAACATGACTTTTCCTATTCAACTTAAGCTAATCTACAGTCATGGTGACTGTGACTCAGGACGAAATGAACATGACTTTTCCTATTCAACTTAAGCTAATCTACAGTCATGGTGGTCAAGAATTTTACCATGTTAAAATTATTTTCGACGCTGACTGTGACTCAGGACGAAATGAACATGACTTTTCCTATTCAACTTAAGCTAATCTACAGTCATGGTGGTCGAGAATTTTACCATGTTAAAATTATTTTCGACGCTCACTGTGACTCAGGACGAAATGAACATGACTTTTCCTATTCAACTTAAGCTAATCTACAGTCATGGTGACTGTGACTCAGGACGAAATGAACATGACTTTTCCTATTCAACTTAAGCTAATCTACAGTCATGGTGGTCAAGAATTTTACCATGTTAAAATTATTTTCAACGCTGACTGTGACTCAGGACGAAATGAACATGACTTTTCCTATTCACCTTAAGCTAATCTACAGTCATGGTGACTGTGACTCAGGACGAAATGAACATGACTTTTCTTATTCAACTTAAGCTAATCTACAGTCATGGTGACTGTGACTCAGGACGAAATGAACATGACTTTTCCTATTCAACTTAAGCTACTCTACAGTCAAGGTCGAGAATTTTACCATGTTAAATTTATTTTCGACGCTCAATGTGATTCAGGACGAAATGAAAATGACTTTTCCTATTCAATTTAAGCTAATCTACAGTCATGGTGACTGTGACTCAGGACGAAATGAACATGACTTTTACTATTCAACTTATACTAATCTACAGTCATGGTACTCGAGAATTTTACCATGTTAAAATTATTTTTGACGCTGACTGTGACTCAGGACGAAATGAACATGACTTTTCCTATTCAACTTAAGCTAATCTACAGTCATGGTGACTGTGACTCAGGACGAAATGAACATGACTTTTCCTATTCAACTTAAGCTAATCTACAGTCATGGTGGTCGAGAATTTTACCATGTTAAAATTATTTTCGACGCTGACTGTGACTCAGGACGAAATGAACATGACTTTTCTTATTGAACATAAGCTAATCTAGTCCTGGTGACTGTGACTCGGGACGAAATGAAACAGTCCTGGTGGTCGAGAATTTTACCATGTTAAAATTATTTTCGACGCTCACTGTGACTCAGGACGAAATGAACATGACTTTTCCTATTCACCTTAAGCTAATCTACAGTCATGGTGACTGTGACTCAGGACGAAATGAACATGACTTTTCCTATTCAATATAAGCTAGTCTACAGTCATGGTGGTCAAGAATTTTACCATGGTAGAATTATTTTCGACGCTCATTGTGACTCAGGACGAAATGAACATGACTTTTCCTATTCAACTTAAGCTAATCTACAGTCATAGTGGTCGAGAATTTTACCATGTTAAAATTATTTTCGACGGTCACTGTGACTCAGGACGAAATGAACATGACTTTTCCTGTTCAACTTAAGTTAATCTACAGTCATGGTGACTGTGACTCAGGAAGAAATGAACATGACTTTTCCCAATCAACTGAAGCTAATCTACAGTCATGGTGACTGTGACTCAGGACGAAATGAATATGACTTTTCCTATTCAACTGAAGCTAATCTACAGTCATGGTGGTCGAGAATTTTACCATGTTAAAATCATTTTCGACGCTCATTGTGACTCAGGACGAAATGAACATGACTTTTCCTATTCAACTTAAGCTAATCTACAGTCATGGTGGTCGACAATTTTACCATGTTAAAATTATTTTTGACGCTCACTGTGACTCATGACGAAATGAACATGACTTTTCCTATTCAACTTAGGTAATCTACAGTCATGGTGACTGTGACTCAGGACGAAATGAACATGACTTTTCCTATTCAACTAAAGCTAATCTACAGTCGTGGTGGTCGAGAGTTTTACCATGTTAAAATTATTTTCGACACCCACTGTGACTCAGGACGAAATGAACATGACCTTTCCTATTCACCTTAAGCTAATCTACAGTCATGGTGACTGTGACTCAGGACGATATGAACATGACTTTTCCTATTCAACTGAAGCTAATCTACAGTCATGGTGGTCGAGAATTTTACCATGTTAAAATTATTTTCGACGCTCACTGTGACTCAGGACGAAATGAACATGACTTTTCCTATTCAACTTAAGCTAATCTACAGTCATGGTGACTGTGACTCAGGACGAAATGAACATGACTTTTCCTATTCAACTTAAGCTAATCTACAGTCATGGTGACTGTGACTCAGGACGAAATGAACATGACTTTTCCTATTCAACTGAAGCTAATCTACAGTCATGGTACTCGAGAATTTTACCATGTTAAAATTATTTTCGACGCTCACTGTGACTCAGGACGAAATGAACATGACTTTTCCTATTCAACTTAAGCTAATCTACAGTCATGGTGACTGTGACTCGGGAGGAAATGAACATGACTTTTCTATTCAACTTGTACTAATCTACAGTCATGGTGGTCGAGAATTTTACCATGTTAAAATTATTTTCGACGCTGACTGTGGCTCAGGACGAAATGAACATTAATTAGCTTAAGTTGAATAGGAAAAGTAATGTTCATTTCGTCCTGAGTCACAGTCAGCGTCGAAAATAATTCTAACATGGTAAAATTCTTGACCACCATGACTGTAGATTAGCTTAAGCCGAATAGGAAAAGGCATGTTCATATCGTCCTGAGTCAGTCACCACGACTGTAGATTAGCTTATGTTGAATAGGAAAAGTCATGTTCATTTTGTCCTGAGTCACAGTGAGCGTCGAAAATAATTTTAACATGGTAAAATTCTTGACCACCATGACTGTTGAATAGGAAAAAGTCATCTTCATTTCGTCCCGAGTCACAGTCACCATGACTAGATTAGCTTAAGTTGAATAGGAAAAGTCATGTTCATTTCGTTCTTTGTCACAGTCAGCGTCGAAAATAATTTTAACATGGTAAAATTCTCGAGTTCCATAACTGTAGATTATGTTAAGTTGAATAATTAAAGTAATGTTCATTTCGTCCTGAGTCAGTCACTATGACTTTAATTAGCTTAAGTTGAATAGGAAAAGTAAAGTCATAGTGACTCTGACTCAGGACGAAATGAACATGACTTTAATTATTCAACTTAACATAATCTACAGTTATGGTACTCGAGAATTTTACCATGTTAAAATTATTTTCGACGCTGACTGTGACAAAGAACGAAATGAACATGACTTTTCCTATTCAACTTAAGCTAATCTACAGTCATGGTGACTGTGACTCAGGACGAAATGAACATGACTTTTCCTATTCAACTGATCTACAGTCATGGTGGTCAAGAATTTTACCATGTTAAAATTATTTTTGACGCTCACTGTGACTCAGGACGAAATGAACATGACTTTTCCTATTCAACTTAAACTAATCTACAGTCGTGGTGACTATGTCTCAGGACGAAATGAATATGACTTTTCCTATTCAACTTAAGCTAATCTAGTCATAGTGATCGAGAATTTTACCATGTTAAAATTATTTTCAACGCTCACTGTGACTCAGGACGAAATGAACATGACTTTTCCTATTCAACTTAAGCTAATCTACAGTCATGGTACTCGAGAATTTTACCATGTTAAAATTATTTTCGACGCTGACTGTGACTCAGGACGAAATGAACATGACTTTTCCTATTCAACTTAAGCTAATCTACAGTCATGGTGACTGTGACTCAGGACGAAATGAACATGACTTTTCCTATTCAATTTAAGCTAATCTACTGTCATGGTGACTGTGACTCAGGACGAAATGACTATGAATTTTCCTATTCAACTGAAGCTAATCTACAGTCATGGTACTCGAGAATTTTACCATGTTAAAATTATTTTCGACGCTGACTGTGACTCAGGACGAAATGAACATGACTTTTCCTACTCAACTAAAGCTAAGCTACAGTCCTGGTGGTCGAGAATTTTACCATGTTAAAATTATTTTCGACGCTCACTGTGACTCAGGACGAAATGAACATGACTTTTCCTATTCACCTTAAGCTAATCTACAGTCATGGTGACTAAGACTCAGGACGAAATGAACATGATTTTTCCTATTCAACTTAAGCTAATCTACAGTCATGGTGGTCTACAATTTTACAATGTTAAAATTATTTTCGACGCTCACTCTGACTCAGGACGAAATGAACACGACTTTTCCTATTCACCTTAAGCTAATCTACAGTCATGGTGACTGTGACACAGAACGAAATGAACATCACTTTTCCCATGCAACTTGTACTAATCTACAGTCATGGTGGTCAAGAATTTTACAATGTTAAAATTATTTTTTACGCTGACTGTGACTCAGGACGAAATAAACATGACTTTTCATATTCAACTTAAGCTAATCTACAGTCATGGTGACTGTGACGCAGGACGAAATGAACATGACTTTGCATATTCAACTTAAGCTAATCTACAGTCATGGTGACTGTGACTCAGGACGAAATGAACATGACTTTTCCTATTCAACTGAAGCTAATCTACAGTCCTGGTGGTCGAGAATTTTACCATGTTAAAATTATTTTCGACGCTCACTGTGACTCAGGACGAAATGAACATGACTTTTCCTATTCAACTTAAGCTAATCTACAGTCATGGTACTCGAGAATTTTACCATGTTAAAATTATTTTCGACGCTCACTGTGACTCAGGACGAAATGAACATGACTTTTCCTATTCAACTTAAGCTAATCTACAGTCATGGTGACTGTGACTCAGGACGAAATGAACATGACTTTTCCTATTCAACTGAAGCTAATCTACAGTCATGGTACTCGAGAATTTTACCATGTTAAAATTATTTTCGACGCTCACTGTGACTCAGGACGAAATGAACATGACTTTTCCTATTCAACTTATACTAATCTACAGTCCTGGTGGTCAAGAATTTTACCATGTTAAAATTATTTTCGACGCTGACTGTGACTCAGGACGAAATGAACATGACTTTTCCTATTCAATTTAAGCTAATCTACAGTCATGGTGACTGTGACTCAGGACGAAATGAACATGACTTTTCCTATTCAACTTAAGCTAATCTACAGTCATGGTACTCGAGAAATTTACCATGTTGAAATTATTTTCGACGCTCATTCTGACTCAGGACGAAATGAATATGACTTTTCCTATTCAACTTAAAGCTAATCTACAGTCCTGGTGGTTGAGAATTTTACCATGTTAAAATTATTTTCGACGCTCACTGTGACTCAGGACGAAATGAACATGACTTTTCCTATTCAACTTAAGCTAATCTACAGTCATGGTGACTGTGACTCAGGACGAAATGAACATGACTTTTCCTATTCAACTGAAGCTAATCTACAGTCATGGTGGTCGAGAATTTTACCATGTTAAAATTATTTTCGACGCTCACTGTGACTCAGGACGAAATGAACATGACTTTTCCTATTCAACTTATACTAATCTACAGTCCTGGTGGTCAAGAATTTTACCATGTTAAAATTATTTTCGACGCTCACTGACTCAGGACGAAATGAACATGACTTTTCCTATTCAACTTAAGCTAATCTACAGTCATGGACCTCGAGAATTTTACCATGTTAAAATTATTTTAGACGCTGACTGTGACTCAGGACGAAATGAACATGACTTTTCCTATTCAACTTAAGCTAATCTACAGTCATGGTGGTCGAGAATTTTACCATGTTAAAATTATTTTCGACGCTCACTGTGACTCAGGACGAAATGAACATGACTTTTCCTATTCAACTTAAGCTAATCTACAGTCATGGTGACTGTGACTCAGGACGAAATGAACATGACTTTTCCTATTCAACTGAAGCTAATCTACAGTCATGGTGGTCGAGAATTTTACCATGTTAAAATTATTTTCGACGCTCACTGTGACTCAGGACGAAATGAACATGACTTTTCCTATTCAACTTAAGCTAATCTACAGTCATGGTGACTGTGACTCAGGACGAAATGAACATGACTTTTCCTATTCAACTGAAGCTAATCTACAGTCCTGGTGGTCGAGAATTTTACCATGTTAAAATTATTTTCGACGCTGACTGTGACTCAGGACGAAATGAACATGACTTTTCCTATTCACCTTAAGTTAATCTAGTCATGGTGACTGTGACTCAGGACGAAATGAACATGACTTTTCCTATTCAACTTAAGCTAATCTACAGTCCTGGTGGTCAAGAATTTTACCATGTTAAAATTATTTTCTACGCTGACTGTGACTCAGGACGAAATGAACATGACTTTTCCTATTCAACTTAAGGTAATCTACAGTCATGGTGGTCAAGAATTTTACCATGTTAAAATTATTTTCGATGCTGACTGTGACTCAGGACGAAATGAACATGACTTTTCCTATTCAACTTAAGCTAATCTACAGTCATGGTACTCGAGAATTTTACCATGTTAAAATTATTTTCGACGCTGACTGTGACTCAGGACGAAATGAACATGACTTTTCTTATTCAACTTAAGCTAATCTACAGTCCTGGTGGTCGACAATTTGACCATGTTAAAATTATTTTCGACGCTGACTGTGACTCAGGACGAAATGAACATGACTTTTCCTATTCAACTTAAGCTAATCTACAGTCATGGTACTCGAGAATTTTACCATGTTAAAATTATTTTCGACGCTGACTGTGACTCAGGACGAAATGAACATGACTTTTCCTATTCAACTTAAGCTAATCTACAGTCATGGTGACTGACTCAGGACGAAATGAACATGACTTTTCTTATTCAACTGAAGCTAATCTACAGTCCTGGTGGTCGAGAATTTTACCATGTTAAAACTATTTTCGACGCTCACTGTGACTCACAACGAACTGAACATGACTTTTCCTATTCAACTTAAGCTAATCTACAGTCATGGTGGTTGAGAATTTTACCATGTTAAAATTATTTTCGACGCTCACTGTGTCTCAGGACGAAATGAACATGACTTTTCCTATTCCACTTAAGCTAATCTACAGTCATGGTGGTCGAGAATTTTACCATGTTAAAATTATTTTCGACGCTCACTGTGACTCAGGACGAAATGAACTTGACTTTTCCTATTCAACTTAAGCTAATCTAGTCATGGTGGTCGAGAATTTTACCATGTTAAAATTATTTTCGACACTCAGTACGACTCAGGACGAAATGAACATGACTTTTCCTATTCAACTTAAGCTAATCTACAGTCATGGTGACTGTGACTCAGGACGAAATGAACATGACTTTTCCTATTCAACTGAAGCTAATCTACAGTCATGGTGGTCGAGAATTTTACCATGTTAAAATTATTTTCGACGCTCACTGTGACTCAGGACGAAATGAACATGACTTTTCCTATTCAATTTAAGCTAATCTACAGTCATGGTGACTGTGACTCAGGACGAAATGAACATGACTTTAACTATTCAACTTAAGCTAATATACAGTTATGGTTGTTGAGAATTTTCCACTTATTAAATTATTTTCGACGGTGACTGTGACTCAGGACGAAATGAACATGACTTTTCCTATTCAACTTAAGCTAATCTACAGTCATGGTGACTGTGACTCAGGACAAAAAGAACATGACTTTTCCTATTCAACTTAAGCTAATCTACAGTCATGGTGGTCAAGAATTTTACCATGTTAAAATTATTTTCGACGCTCACTGTGACTCAGGACGAAATGAACATGACTTTTCCTATTCAACTTAAGCTAATCTACAGTCATGGTGGTCGAGAATTTTACCATGTTAAAATTATTTTCGACGCCCACTGTGACTCAGGACGAAATGAACATGACTTTTCCTATTCAACTTAAGCTAATCTACAGTCATGGTGACTGTGACTCAGGACGAAATGAACATGACTTTTCCTATTCAACTTAAGCTAATCTACAGTCATGGTGGTCGAGAATTTTACCATGTTAAAATTATTTTCGACGCTGACTGTGACTCAGGACGAAATGAACATGACTTTTCCTATTCAACTTAAGCTAATCTACAGTCATGGTGGTCGAGAATTTTACCATGTTAAAATTATTTTCGACGCTCACTGTGACTCAGGACGAAATGAACATGACTTTTCCTATTCAACTTAAGCTAATCTACAGTCATGGTGGTCGAGAATTTTACCATGTTAAAATTATTTTCGACGCTGACTGTGACTCAGGACGAAATGAACATGACTTTTCCTATTCAACTTAAGCTAATCTACAGTCATGGTGACTGTGACTCAGGACGAAATGAACATGACTTTTCCTATTCAACTTAAGCTAATCTACAGTCATGGTGGTCAAGAATTTTACCATGTTAAAATTATTTTCGACGCTCACTGTGACTCAGGACGAAATGAACATGACTTTTCCTATTCAACTTAAGCTAATCTACAGTCATGGTGACTGTGACTCAGGACGAAATGAACATGACTTTTCCTATTCAACTTAAGCTAATCTACAGTCATGGTGACTGTGACTCAGGACGAAATGAACATGACTTTTCCTATTCAACTTAAGCTAATCTACAGTCATGGTGTTCGAGAATTTTACCATGTTAAAATTATTTTCGACGCTCACTGTGACTCAGGACGAAATGAACATGACTTTTCCTATTCAACTTAAGCTAATCTACAGTCATGGTGGTCGAGAATTTTACCATGTTAAAATTATTTTCGACGCTCACTGTGACTCAGGACGAAATGAACATGACTTTTCCTATTCAACTTAAGCTAATCTACAGTCATGGTGACTGTGACTCAGGACGAAATGAACATGACTTTTCCTATTCAACTTAAGCTAATCTACAGTCATGGTGACTGTGACTCAGGACGAAATGAACATGACTTTTCCTATTCAACTGAAGCTAATCTACAGTCATGGTGGTCAAGAATTTTACCATGTTAAAATTATTTTCGACGCTCACTGTGACTCAGGACGAAATGAACATGACTTTTCCTATTCAACTTAAGCTAATCTACAGTCATGGTGGTCGAGAATTTTACCATGTTAAAATTATTTTCGACGCTGACTGTGACTCAGGACGAAATGAACATGACTTTTCCTATTCAACTTAAGCTAATCTACAGTCATGGTGACTGTGACTCAGGACGAAATGAACATGACTTTTCCTATTCAACTTAAGCTAATCTACAGTCATGGTGACTGTGACTCAGGACGAAATGAACATGACTTTTCCTATTCAACTGAAGCTAATCTACAGTCATGGTGGTCGAGAATTTTACCATGTTAAAATTATTTTCGACGCTCACTGTGACTCAGGACGAAATGAACATGACTTTTCCTATTCAACTTAAGCTAATCTACAGTCATGGTGGTCGAGAATTTTACCATGTTAAAATTATTTTCGACACCCACTGTGACTCAGGACGAAATGAACATGACTTTTCCTATTCAACTTAAGCTAATCTACAGTCATGGTGGTCGAGAATTTTACCATGTTAAAATTATTTTCGACGCTGACTGTGACTCAGGACGAAATGAACATGACTTTTCCTATTCAACTTAAGCTAATCTACAGTCATGGTGGTCGAGAATTTTACCATGTTAAAATTATTTTCGACGCTCACTGTGACTCAGGACGAAATGAACATGACTTTTCCTATTCAACTTATACTAATCTACAGTCATGGTGGTCGAGAATTTTACCATGTTAAAATTATTTTCGACGCTCACTGTGACTCAGGACGAAATGAACATGACTTTTCCTATTCAACTTAAGCTAATCTACAGTCATGGTGGTCGAGAATTTTACCATGTTAAAATTATTTTCGACGCTCACTGTGACTCAGGACGAAATGAACATGACTTTTCCTATTCAACTTAAGCTAATCTACAGTCATGGTGACTGTGACTCAGGACGAAATGAACATGACTTTTCCTATTCAACTTATACTAATCTACAGTCCTGGTGGTCAAGAATTTTACCATGTTAAAATTATTTTCGACGCTCACTGTGACTCAGGACGAAATGAACATGACTTTTCCTATTCAACTTAAGCTAATCTACAGTCATGGTGACTGTGACTCAGGACGAAATGAACATGACTTTTCCTATTCAACTTAAGCTAATCTACAGTCATGGTGGTCGAGAATTTTACCATGTTAAAATTATTTTCGACGCTCACTGTGACTCAGGACGAAATGAACATGACTTTTCCTATTCAACTTAAGCTAATCTACAGTCATGGTGGTCAAGAATTTTACCATGTTAAAATTATTTTCGACGCTCACTGTGACTCAGGACGAAATGAACATGACTTTTCCTATTCAACTTAAGCTAATCTACAGTCATGGTGACTGTGACTCAGGACGAAATGAACATGACTTTTCCTATTCAACTTATACTAATCTACAGTCATGGTGGTCAAGAATTTTACCATGTTAAAATAATTTTCGACGCTGACTGTGACTCAGGACGAAATGAACATGACTTTTCCTATTCAACTGAAGCTAATCTACAGTCCTGGTGGTCGAGAATTTTACCATGTTAAAATTATTTTCGACGCTCACTGTGACTCAGGACGAAATGAACATGACGTTTCCTATTCAACTGAAGCTAATCTACAGTCATGGTGACTGTGACTCAGGACGAAATGAACATGACTTTTCCTATTCAACTTAAGCTAATCTACAGTCATGGTGGTCGAGAATTTTACCATGTTAAAATTATTTTCGACGCTGACTGTGACTCAGGACGAAATGAACATGACTTTTCCTATTCAACTGAAGCTAATCTACAGTCATGGTGGTCGAGAATTTTACCATGTTAAAATTATTTTCGACGCTCACTGTGACTCAGGACGAAATGAAGCTGACTTCTCCTTTTCAACTTAAGCTAATCTACAGTTATGGTGGTCGAGAATTTTACCATGTTAAAATTATTTTCGACGCTCACTGTGACTCAGGACGAAATGAACATGACTTTTCCTATTCAACTTAAGCTAATCTACAGTCATGGTGACTGTGACTCAGGACGAAATGAACATGACTTTTCCTATTCAACTGAAGCTAATCTACAGTCATGGTGGTCGAGAATTTTACCATGTTAAAATTATTTTCGACGCTCACTGTGACTCAGGACGAAATGAACATGACTTTTCCTATTCAACTGAAGCTAATCTACAGTCATGGTGACTGTGACTCAGGACGAAATGAACATGACTTTTCCTATTCAACTTAAGCTAATCTACAGTCATGGTGGTCGAGAATTTTACCATGTTAAAATTATTTTCGACGCTGACTGTGACTCAGGACGAAATGAACATGACTTTTCCTATTCAACTTAAGCTAATCTACAGTCATGGTGGTCGAGAATTTTACCATGTTAAAATTATTTTCGACGCTCACTGTGACTCAGGACGAAATGAACATGACTTTTCCTATTCAACTTAAGCTAATCTACAGTCATGGTGACTGTGACTCAGGACGAAATGAACATGACTTTTCCTATTCAACTGAAGCTAATCTACAGTCATGGTGGTCAAGAATTTTACCATGTTAAAATTATTTTCGACGCTCACTGTGACTCAGGACGAAATGAACATGACTTTTCCTATTCAACTTAAGCTAATCTACAGTCATGGTGGTCGAGAATTTTACCATGTTAAAATTATTTTCGACGCTGACTGTGACTCAGGACGAAATGAACATGACTTTTCCTATTCAACTTAAGCTAATCTACAGTCATGGTGACTGTGACTCAGGACGAAATGAACATGACTTTTCCTATTCAACTGAAGCTAATCTACAGTCATGGTGGTCGAGAATTTTACCATGTTAAAATTATTTTCGACGCTCACTGTGACTCAGGACGAAATGAACATGACATTTCCTATTCAATTTAAGCTAATCTACAGTCATGGTGACTGTGACTCAGGACTAAATGAACCTGACTTTTCCTATTCATTTTATGCTAATCTACAGTCAAGGTGGTCGAGAATTTTACCATGTTAAAATTATTTCGACGCTGACTGTGACTCAGGACGAAATGAACATGACTTTTCCTATTCAACTTAAGCTAATCTACAGTCATGGTGGTCGAGAATTTTACCATGTTAAAATTATTTTCGACGCTCACTGTGACTCAGGACGAAATGAACATGACTTTTCCTATTCAACTTAAGCTAATCTACAGTCATGGTGACTGTGACTCAGGACGAAATGAACATGACTTTTCCTATTCAACTTAAGCTAATCTACAGTCATGGTGGTCGAGAATTTTACCATGTTAAAATTATTTTCGACGCTCACTGTGACTCAGGACGAAATGAACATGACTTTTCCTATTCAACTGAAGCTAATCTACAGTCATGGTGGTCGAGAATTTTACCATGTTAGAATTATTTTCGACCCTCGCTGTGACTCTGGACGATATGAACATGACTTTTCCTATTCAACTTAAGCTAGACTACAGTCATAGTGGTGAAGAATTTTACCATGGCAAAATTGTTTTCGACGCTCACTGTGACTTAGGACGAAATGAACCTGACTTTTCCTATTCAACTTAAGCTAATCTACAGTCATGGTGGTCGGGAATTTTACCATGTAAAAATTATTTTCGACGCTCACTGTGACTCAGGACGAAATGAAAATGACTTTTCCTATTCAACTTAAGCTAATCTACAGTCATGGTGGTCGAGAATTTTACCATGTTAAAATTATTTTCGACGCTCACTGTGACTCAGGACGAAATGAACATGACTTTTCCTATTCAACTGAAGCTAATCTACAGTCATGGTGGTCGAGAATTTTACCATGTTAAAATTATTTTCGACGCTGACTGTGACTCAGGACGAAATGAACATGACTTTTCCTATTCAACTTAAGCTAATCTACAGTCATGGTGACTGTGACTCAGGACGAAATGAACATGACTTTTCCTATTCAACTGAAGCTAATCTACAGTCATGGTGACTGTGACTCAGGACGAAATGAACATGACTTTTCCTATTCAACTTAAGCTAATCTACAATCATGGTGACTGTGACTCAGGACGAAATGAAAATGACTTTTCCTATTCAACTGAAGCTAATCTACAGTCATGGTGGTCGAGAATTTTACCATGTTAAAATTATTTTCGACGCTCACTGTGACTCACGACGAAATGAACATGACTTTTACTATTCAACTTAAGCTAATCTACAGTCATGTTGACTGTGACTCAGGACGAAATGAACATGACTTTTCCTATTCAACTTAAGCTAATCTACAGTCATGGTGGTCGAGAATTTTACCATGTTAAAATTATTTTCGACGCTCACTGTGACTCAGGACGAAATGAACATGACTTTTCCTATTCAACTTAAGCTAATCTACAGTCATGGTGGTCGAGAATTTTACCATGTTAAAATTATTTTCGACGCTGACTGTGACTCAGGACGAAATGAACATGACTTTTCCTATTCAACTTAAGCTAATCTACAGTCATGGTGACTGTGACTCAGGACGAAATGAACATGACTTTTCCTATTCAACTTAAGCTAATCTACAGTCATGGTGGTCAAGAATTTTACCATGTTAAAATTATTTTCGACGCTGACTGTGACTCAGGACGAAATGAACATGACTTTTCCTATTCACCTTAAGCTAATCTACAGTCATGGTGACTGTGACTCAGGACGAAATGAACATGACTTTTCCTATTCAACTTAAGCTAATCTACAGTCATGGTGGTCGAGAATTTTACCATGTTAAAATTATTTTCGACGCTGACTGTGACTCAGGACGAAATGAACATGACTTTTCCTATTCAACTTAAGCTAATCTACAGTCATGGTGACTGTGACTCAGGACGAAATGAACATGACTTTTCCTATTCAACTTAAGCTAATCTACAGTCATGGTGACTGTGACTCAGGACGAAATGAACATGACTTTTACTATTCAACTTATACTAATCTACAGTCATGGTACTCGAGAATTTTACCATGTTAAAATTATTTTCGACGCTCACTGTGACTCAGGACGAAATGAACATGACTTTTCCTATTCAACTTATACTAATCTACAGTCCTGGTGGTCAAGAATTTTACCATGTTAAAATTATTTTCGACGCTGACTGTGACTCAGGACGAAATGAACATGACTTTTCCTATTCAACTGAAGCTAATCTACAGTCCTGGTGGTCGAGAATTTTACCATGTTAAAATTATTTTCGACGCTCACTGTGACTCAGGACGAAATGAACATGACTTTTCCTATTCAACTTAAGCTAATCTACAGTCATGGTGGTCAAGAATTTTACCATGTTAAAATTATTTTCGACGCTGACTGTGACTCAGGACGAAATGAACATGACTTTTCCTATTCACCTTAAGCTAATCTACAGTCATGGTGACTGTGACTCAGGACGAAATGAACATGACTTTTCCTATTCAACTTAAGCTAATCTACAGTCATGGTGGTCGAGAATTTTACCATGTTAAAATTATTTTCGACGCTCACTGTGACTCAGGACGAAATGAACATGACTTTTCCTATTCAACTGAAGCTAATATACAGTCCTGGTGGTCGAGAATTTTACCATGTTAAAATTATTTTCGACGCTCACTGTGACTCAGGACGAAATGAATATGACTTTTCCTATTCAGCTTAAGCTAATCAACAGTCATGGTGACTGTGACTCAGGACAAAATGAACATGACGTTTCCTATTCAATTTAAGCTAATCTACAGTCATGGTGGTCAACAATTTTACCAAGTTAAAATAATTTTCGACGCTGACTGTGACTCAGGACGAAATGAATATGACTTTTCCTATTCAGCTTAAGCTAATCTACAGTCATGGTGGTCGAGAATTTAACCATGTTAAAATTATTTTCGACGCATACTGTGACTCAGGACGAAATGAACATGACTTTTCCTATTCAACTTAAACTAATCTACAGTCATGGTGGTCGAGAATTTTACCATGTTAAAATTATTTTCGACGCTCACTGTGACTCAGGACGAAATGAACATGACTTTTCCTATTCAACTTAAGCTAATCTACAGTCATGGTGGTCGAGAATTTTACCATGTTAAAATTATTTTCGACGCTCACTGTGACTCAGGACGAAATGAACATGACTTTTCCTGTTCAAGATAATCTACAATCATGGTGACTGTGAATCAGGACGAAATGAACATGACTTTTCCTATTCAACTTAAGCTAGTCTAGAGTCATGGTGACTGTGACTCAGGACGAAATGACCATGACTTTTCCTATTCAACTTATACTAATCTACATTCAAGGTGGTCGAGAATTTTACCATGTTAAAATTATTTTCAACGCTCACTGTGACTCAGGACGAAATGAACATGACTTTTCTTATTCAACTTATACTAATCTACAGTCATGATGGTTGAGAATTTTACCTTGTTAAAATTATCTTAAACGCTCACTGTGACTCAGGACGAAATGAACATGACTTTTCCTATTCAACTGAAGCTAATCTACAGTCATGGTGGTCGAGAATTTTACCATGTTAAAATTATTTTCGACGCTCACTGTGACTCAGGACGAAATGAACATGACTTTTCCTATTCAACTTAAGCTAATCTACAGTCATGGTGGTCAAGAATTTTACCATGTTAAAATTATTTTCGACGCTGACTGTGACTCAGGACGAAATGAACATGACTTTTCCTATTCACCTTAAGCTAATCTACAGTCATGGTGACTGTGACTCAGGACGAAATGAACATGACTTTTCCTATTCAACTTAAGCTAATCTACAGTCATGGTGGTCGAGAATTTTACCATGTTAAAATTATTTTCGACGCTCACTGTGACTCAGGACGAAATGAACATGACTTTTCCTATTCAACTGAAGCTAATCTACAGTCATGGTGGTCGAGAATTTTACCATGTTAAAATTATTTTCGACGCTGACTGTGACTCAGGACGAAATGAACATGACTTTTCCTATTCAACTTAAGCTAATCTACAGTCATGGTGACTGTGACTCAGGACGAAATGAACATGACTTTTCCTATTCAACTTAGGCTAATCTACAGTCATGGTGGTCAAGAATTTTACCATGTTAAAATTATTTTCGACACTGACTGTGACTCACGACGAAATGGATATAACTTTTCCTCTTCAACTTAAGCTAATCTACATTCGTGGTGGTCAAAAATGTTACCATGTTAAAATTATTTTCGAAGCTCCCTGTGACTCAGGACGAAATGAACATGACTTTTCCTATTCAACGTAAGCTAATCTACAGTCATGGTGGTCGAGAATTTTACCATGTTAAAATTATTTTCGACGCCGACTGTGACTCAGGACGAAATGAACATGACTTTTCCTATTCAACTTAAGCTAATCTACAGTCATGGTGACTGTGACTCAGGACGAAATGATCATGACTTTTCCTATTCAACTGAAGCTAATCTACAGTCATGGTGGTCGAGAATTTTACCATGTTAAAATTATTTTCGACGCTCACTGTGACTCAGGACGAAATGAACATGACTTTTCCTATTCAACTTAAGCTAATATACAGTCATGGTGGTCGAGAATTTTACCATGTTAAAATTATTTTCGACGCTCACTGTGACTCAGGACGAAATGAACATGACTTTTCCTATTCAACTTAAGCTAATCTACAGTCATGGTGACTGTGACTCAGGACGAAATGAACATGACTTTTCCTATTCAACTTAAGCTAATCTACAGTCATGGTGGTCGAGAATTTTACCATGTTAAAATTATTTTCGACGCTCACTGTGACTCAGGACGAAATGAACATGACTTTTCCTATTCAACTTAAGCTAATCTACAGTCATGGTGGTCGAGAATTTTACCATGTTAAAATTATTTTCGACGCTCACTGTGACTCAGGACGAAATGAACATGACCTTTCCTATAGAACTTAAGCTAATCTCCAGTCAAGATGGTCGAGAATTTTACCATGGTAAAATTATTTTCGACGCTCACTATGACTCAGGACGAAATGAACATGACTTTTCCTATTCAACTTAAGCTAATCTACAGTAAAGGTAATCGAGAATTTTACCATGGTAAAATTATTTTCGACGCTGACTGTGACTCAGGACGAAATGAACATGACTTTTCCTGTTCAACTTAAGCTTATCTCCAGTCATGGTGACTGTGACTCAGGACGAAATGAATATGACTTTTCCTATTCAACTGAAGCTAATCTACAGTCATGGTGACTGTGAATCAGGACGAAATGAACATGACGTTTCCTATTCAACTGAAGCTAATCTACAGTCATGGTGACTGTGACTCAGGACGAAATGAAGATGACTTTTCATATTCAACTTAAGCTAATCTACAGTCATGGTTGTCGAGAAATTTACCATGTTAAAATTATTTTCGACGCTCACTGTGACTTAGGACGAAATGAACATGACTTTTCCTATTCAACTTACGCTAATCATGGTGGTCGAGAATTTTACCATGTTAAAATTATTTTCGACACCCACTGTGACTGAGGGCGAAATGAACATGACTTTTCCTATTCAACTTAAGCTAATCTACAGTCATGGTGGTCGAGAATTTTACCATGGTAAAATTATTTTCGACGCTCACCATGACTCAGGACGAAATGAACATGACTTTTCCTATTCAACTTAAGCTAATCTATAGTCATGGTGGTCGAGAATTTTACCATGTTAAAAATATTTTCGACGCTCACTGTGACTCAGGACGAAATGAACATGACTTTTCCTATTCAACTTAAGCTAATCTACAGTCATGGTGGTAAAATGAAATGAACATGACTTTTCCTACTCAACTTAAGCTAATCTACAGTCATGGTGGTCGAGAATTTTACCATGTTAAAATTATTTTCGACGCTCACTGTGACTCAGGACGAAATGAACATGACTTTTCCTATTCAACTTAAGCTAATCTACAGTCATGGTGGTCGAGAATTTTACCATGTTAAAATTATTTTCAACGCTGACTGTGACTCAGGACGAAATGAACATGACTTTTCCTATTCACCTTAAGCTAATCTACAGTCATGGTGACTGTGACTCAGGACGAAATGAACATGACTTTTCCTATTCAACTGAAGCTAATCTACAGTCATGGTGGTCGAGAATTTTACCATGTTAAAATTATTTTCGACGCTGACTGTGACTCAGGACGAAATGAACATGACTTTTCCTATTCAACTTAAGCTAAACTACAGTCATGGTGGTCGAGAATTTAACCATGTTAAAATTATTTTCGACGCATACTGTGACTCAGGACGAAATGAACATGACTTTTCCTATTCAACTTAAACTAATCTACAGTCATGGTGGTCCAGAATTTTACCATGTTAAAATTATTTTCGACAGCTCACTGTGACTCAGGACAAAATGAACATGACTTTTCCTATTCAACTTAAGCTAATCTACAGTCATGGTGGTCGAGAATTTTACCATGTTAAAATTATTTTCGACGCTGACTGTGACTCAGGACGAAATGAACATGACTTTTCCTATTCAATTTAAGCTAATCTACAGTCATGGTGACTGTGACTCAGGACGATATGAACATGACTTTTCCTATTCACCTTAAGCTAATCTACAGTCATGGTGACTGACTCAGGACGAAATGAATATGATTTTTCCTATTCAACTGAAGATAATCTACAGTCATGGTGACTGTGACTCAGGACGAAATGAACATGACTTTTCCCATTCAACTTAAGCTAATCTACAGTCATGGTGGTCGAGAATTTTACCATGTTAAAATTATTTTCGACGCTCACTGTGACTCAGGACGAAATGAACATGACTTTTCCTATTCAACTTATGCTAATCTACAGTCATGGTGGTCGAGAATTTTACCATGTTAAAATTATTTTCGACGCTCACTGTGACTCAGGACGAAATGAACATGACTTTTCCTATTCAACTTAAGCTAATCTACAGTCATGGTGGTCAAGAATTTTACCATGTTAAAATTATTTTCGACGCTGACTGTGACTCAGGACGAAATGAACATGACTTTTCCTATTCAACTTAAGCTAATCTACAGTCATGGTGACTGTGACTCAGGACGAAATGAACATGACTTTTCCTATTCAACTTAAGCTAATCTACAGTCATGGTGACTGTGACTCAGGACGAAATGAACATGACTTTTCCTATTCAACTGAAGCTAATCTACAGTCATGGTGGTCGAGAATTTTACCATGTTAAAATTATTTTCGACGCTTACTGTGACTCAGGACGAAATGAACATGACTTTTCCTATTCAACTTAAGCTAATCTACAGTCATGGTGGTCGAGAATTTTACCATGTTAAAATTATTTTCGACGCTCACTGTGACTCAGGACGAAATGAACATGACTTTTCCTATTCAACTTAAGCTAATGTACAGTCATGGTGACTGTGACTCAGGACGAAATGAACATGACTTTTCCTATTCAACTTAAGCTAATCTACAGTCATGGTGGTCGAGAATTTTACCATGTTAAAATTATTTTCGACGCTCACTGTGACTCAGGACGAAATGAACATGACTTTTCCTATTCAACTTAAGCTAATCTACAGTCATGGTGGTCGAGAATTTTACCATGTTAAAATTATTTTCGACGCTGACTGTGACTCAGGACGAAATGAACATGACTTTTCCTATTCAACTTAAGCTAATCTACAGTCATGGTGGTCGAGAATTTTACCATGTTAAAATTATTTTCGACGCTGACTGTGACTCAGGACGAAATGAACATGACTTTTCCTATTCAACTTAAGCTAATCTACAGTCATGGTGACTGTGACTCAGGACGAAATGAACATGACTTTTCCTATTCAACTTATACTAATCTACAGTCATGGTGGTCGAGAATTTTACCATGTTAAAATTATTTTCGACGCTCACTGTGACTCAGGACGAAATGAACATGACTTTTCCTATTCAACTTAAGCTAATCTACAGTCATGGTGGTCGATAATTTTACCATGTTAAAATTATTTTCGACGCTCACTGTGACTCAGGACGAAATGAACATGACTTTTCCTATTCAACTTAAGCTAATCTACAGTCATGGTGGTCGAGAATTTTACAATGTTATATTTAATTTCAACGCTCACTGTGACTCAGGACGAAATGAACATGCCTTTTCCTGTCCAACTTAAGCTAATCTACAGTCATGATGACTGTGACTCAGGACGAAATTAACATGACTTTTCCCATTCAACTTAAGCTAATCTACAGTCATGGTGACTGTGACTCAGGACGAAATGAACATGACTTTTCCTATTCAACTGAAGCTAATCTACAGTCATGGTGGTCGAGAATTTTACCATGTTAAAATTATTTTCGACGCTCACTGTGACTCAGGACGAAATGAACATGACTTTTCCTATTCAACTTAAGCTAATCTACAGTCATGGTGGTCGAGAATTTTACCATGTTAAAATTATTTTCGACGCTGACTGTGACTCAGGACGAAATGAACATGACTTTTCCTATTCAACTTAAGCTAATCTACAGTCATGGTGACTGTGACTCAGGACGAAATGAACATGACTTTTCCTATTCAACTTAAGCTAATCTACAGTCATGGTGACTGTGACTCAGGACGAAATGAACATGACTTTTCCTATTCAACTTAAGCTAATCTATACTCATTGTGTTCGAGAATTTTACCATGTTAAAATATTTTCGACGCTCACTGTGACTCAGGACTAAATGAACATGATATTTCCTATTCAATTTAAGCTAATCTACAGTCATGGTGGTCGAGAATTTTACCATGGTAAAATTATTGTCGACGCTCACTGTGACTCAGGACTAAATGAAGATGACTTTTCCTATGCACCTTAAGCTAATCTACAGTCATGGTGACTGTGACTCAGGACGAAATGAAAACTTTTCCTATTCAACTTAAGCTAATATACAGTCATGGTGACTGAGACTCAGGACGAAATGAACATGACTTTTCCTATTCAACTTAGGCTAATCTACTGTCAAGGTGGTCGAGAATTTTACCATGGTAAAATTATTTTCGACGCTGACTGTGACTCAGGACGAAATAAACATGACTTTTCCTATTCAACTTAAGCTAATCTGCAGTCATGGTGGTCGAGAATAAACTAATCTATAGTCATGGTGACTGTGACTCAGGACGAAATGAACATGACTTTTCCTATTCAACTTAAGCTAATCTACAGTCCTGGTGGTCGAGAATTTTACCATGTTAAAATTATTTTCGACGCTGACTGTGACTCAGGACGAAATGAACATGACTTTTCCTATTCAACTTAAGCTAATCTACAGTCATGGTGACTGTGACTCAGGACGAAATGAACATGACTTTTCCTATTCAACTTAAGCTAATCTACAGTCATGGTACTCGAGAATTTTACCATGTTAAAATTATTTTCGACGCTGACTGTGACTCAGGACGAAATGAACATGACTTTTCCTATTCAACTTAAGCTAATCTACAGTCATGGTACTCGAGAATTTTACCATGTTAAAATTATTTTCGACACTCACTGTGACTCAGGACGAAATGAACATGACTTTTCCTATTCAACTTAAGGTAATCTACAGTCCTGGTGACTGTGACTCAGGACGAAATGAACATGACTTTTCCTATTCAACTTAAGGTAATCTACAGTCCTGGTGGTCGAAAATTTGACCATGTTAAAATTATTTTCGACACTCACTGTGACTCAGGACGAAATGAACATGACTTTTCCTATTCAACTTAAGCTAATCTACAGTCATGGTACTCGAGAATTTTACCATGTTAAAATTATTTTCGACGCTCACTGTGACTCAGGACGAAATGAACATGACTTTTCCTATTCAACTGAAGCTAATCTACAGTCATGGTGGTCGAGAATTTTACCATGTTAAAATTATTTTCGACGCTGACTGTGACTCAGGACGAAATGAACATGACTTTTCCTATTCAACTTAAGCTAATCTACAGTCATGGTGACTGTGACTCAGGACGAAATGAACATGACTTTTCCTATTCAACTGAAGCTAATCTACAGTCATGGTGGTCGAGAATTTTACCATGTTAAAATTATTTTCGACGCTCACTGTGACTCAGGACGAAATGAACATGACTTTTCCTATTCAACTTAAGCTAATCTACAGTCATGGTGGTCAAGAATTTTACCATGTTAAAATTATTTTCGACGCTGACTGTGACTCAGAACGAAATGAACATGACTTTTCCTATTCAACTTAAGCTAATCTACAGTCATGGTGACTGTGACTCAGGACGAAATGAACATGACTTTTCCTATTCAACTTAAGCTAATCTACAGTCATGGTGGTCAAGAATTTTACCATGTTAAAATTATTTTCGACGCTCACTGTGATTCAGAACGAAATGAACATGACTTTTCCTATTCAATTTAAGCTAATCTACAGTCATGGAAGTCGAGAATTTTACCATGTTAAAATTATTTTCGCCGCTCACTGTGACTCATGACGAAATGAACATGACTTTTCCTATTCAACTTAAGCTAATCTACAGTCATGGTGGTCAAAAATTTTACCATGTTAAATTTATTTTCGACGCTGACTGTGACTCAGGACGAAATGAATATGACTTTTCCTATTCAACTTAAGCTAATCTACAGTCATGGTACTCGAGAATTTTACCATGTTAAAATTATTTTTGACGCTCACTGTGACTCAGGACGAAATGAACATGACTTTTCCTATTCAACTTAAGCTAATCTACAGTCATGGTGACTGTGACTCAGGACGAAATGAACATGACTTTTCCTATTCAACTGAAGCTAATCTACAGTCATGGTGGTCGAGAATTTTACCATGTTAAAATTATTTTCGACGCTCACTGTGACTCAGGACGAAATGAACATGACTTTTCCTATTCAACTGAAGCTAATCTACAGTCATGGTGGTAGAGAATTTTAATAGGTTAAAATTATTTTCGATGCTCACTGTGACTAAGGACGAAATGAACATGACTTTTCCTATTCAACTTAAGCTAATCTACAGTCATGGTGACTGTGACTCAGGACGAAATGAACATGACTTTTCCTATTCAACTGAAGCTAATCTACAGTCATGGTGGTCGAGAATTTTACCATGTTAAAATTATTTTCGACGCTCACTGTGACTCAGGACGAAATGAACATGACTTTTCCTATTCAACTTAAGATAATCTACAGTCATGGTGGTCAAGAATTTTAACCATGTTAAAATTATTTTCGACGCTGACTGTGACTTAGGACGAAATGAACCTGACTTTTCCTATTCAACTTAAGCTAATCTACAGTCATGGTGACTGTGACTCAGGACGAAATGAACATGACTTTTCCTATTCAACTCAAGCTAATCTACAGTCCTGGTGGTCGAGAATTTTACCATGTTAAAATTAGTTCCGACGCTCACTGTGACTCAGGACGAAATGAACATGACTTTTCCTATTCAACTTAAGCTAATCTACAGTCATGGAACTCGAGAATTTTACCATGTTAAAATTATTTAGACACTGACTGTGACTCAGGACGAAATGAACATGACTTTTCCTATTCAACTGAAGCTAATCTACAGTCATGGAACTCGAGAATTTTACCATGTTAAAATTATTTTAGACGCTGACTGTGACTCAGGACGAAATGAACATGACTTTTCCTATTCAACTTAAGCTAATCTACAGTCATGGTGGTCGAGAATTTTACCATGTTAAAATTATTTTCGACGCTGACTGTGACTCAGGACGAAATGAACATGACTTTTCCTATTCAACTTAAGCTAATCTACAGTCATGGTGACTGTGACTCAGGACGTAATAAACATGACTTTTCCTATTCACGTGAAGCTAATCTACAGTCATGGTGGTCGAGAAATTTACTATGTTACAATTATTTTCGACGCTCACTGTGACTCAGGACGAAATGAACATGACTTTTCCTATTCAACTTAAGCTAATCTACAGTCATCGTGGTCGAGTATTTTACCATGGTAAAAATGCTGACTGTGACTCAGGACGAAATGAACATGACTTTTCCTATTGAACTTAAGCTAATCTATAGTCATGGTGACTGTGACTCAGGACGAAATGAACATGACTTTTCCTACTCAACTAAAGCTAATCTACATTCCTGGTGTTCGAGAATTATACCATGTTAGAATTATTTTCGACGCTCACTGTGACTCAGGACGAAATGAACCTGACTTTTCCTATTCAATTTAATCTAATCTACAATCATGGTAGTCGAGAATTTTACCATGTTAAAATGATTTTCGACGCTGACTGTGACTCACGACGAAATGAACATGACTTTTCCTATTCAACTTAAGCTAATCTGCTGTCATGGTGGTCGAGAATTTTACCATAGTAAAATTGTCTCAATAGCTCACTGTGACTCAGGACGAAATGACCATGGCTTTTCCTATTCAACTTATGCTAATCTACAGTCTTGGTGGTCGAGAATTTTACCATGTTAAGATTATTTTCAACGCTCACTGTGACTCAGGACGAAATGAACATGACTTTTCCTATTCAACTTAAGCTAATCTACAGTCATCGTGGTCGAGTATTTTACCATGGTAGAAATGCTGACTGTGACTCAGGACGAAATGAACATGACTTTTCCTATTGAACTTAAGCTAATCTACAGTCATTGTGGTCGAGAATTTTACCATGTTAAAACTATTTTCGACGCTCACTGTGACTCACAACGAACTGAACATGACTTTTCCTATTCAACTTAAGCTAATCTACAGTCCTGGTGGTCAAGAATTTTACCATGTTAAAATTATTTTCTACGCTGACTGTGACTCAGGACGAAATGAACATGACTTTTCCTATTCAATTTAAGCTAATCTACTGTCATGGTGACTGTGACTCAGGACGAAATGACTATGAATTTTCCTATTCAACTTAAGCTAATCTACAGTCATGGTAGTTGAGAATTTTACAATGTAAAAATTATTTTCGACGCTCACTGTGACTCAGGACGAAATGAACATGACTTTTCCTATTCAACTTAAGCTAATCTACAGTCATGGTGACTGTGACTCAGGACGAAATGAACATGACTTTTCCTATTCAACTTAAGCTAATCTACAGTCATGGTGACTGTGACTCAGGAAGAAATGAACATGACTTTTCCTATTCATTTGAAGCTAATCTACAGTCATGGTGACTGTGACTCAGGACGAAATGAACATGACTTTTCCTATTCGTAAGCTAATCTAGAGCCATGGTGGTCGAGAATTTTACCATGTTAAAATTATTTTCGACGCTCAGTTTGACTCAGGACGAAATGAACATGACTTTTCCTATTCAGCGAAATGAAGATGACTTTTCCTATTCAACTTAAGCTAATCTACAGTCATGGTGGTCGAGATTTTTACCATGTTAAAATTATTTTCGACGCTCACTGTGACTCAGGACGAAATGAACATGACTTTTCCTATTCAACTTAAGCTAATCTACAGTCATGGTGGTCGAGAATTTTACCATGTTAAAATTATTTTCGACGCTGACTGTGACTCAGGACGAAATGAACATGACTTGTCCTATTCAACTTAAGCTAATCTACAGTCATGGTGACTGTGACTCATGACGAAATGAACATGACTTTTCCTATTCAACTTAAGCTAATTTACAGTCATGGTGGTCAAGAATTTTACCATGTTAAAATTATTTTCAACGCTGACTGTGACTCAGGACGAAATGAACATGACTTTTCCTATTCACCTTAAGCTAATCTACAGTCATGATGACTGTGACTCAGGACGAAATGAACATGACTTTTCCTATTCAACTTAAGCTAATCTACAGTCATGATGGTCAAGAATTTTACCATGTTAAGATTATTTTTGATGCTGATTGTGACTCAGGACGAACTGAACATGACTTTTCCTATTCAACTTAAGCTAATCTACAGTCATGGTGACTGTGACTCAGGACGTAATAAACATGAGTTTTCCTATTCAACTTATACTAATATACAGTCATGGTACTCGAGAATTTTACCATGTTAAAATTATTTTCGACGCTCACTGTGACTCAGGACGAACTGAACATGACTTTTCCTATTCAACTTATACTAATCTACAGTCATGGTGGTCAAGAATTGTACCATGTTAAAATTATTTTCGACGCTGACTGTGACTCAGGACGAAATGAACATGACTTTTCCTATTCAACTGAGGCTAATCTACAGTCATGGTGGTCGAGAATTTTACCATGTTAAAAATATTTCCGACGCTCACTGCGACTCACGACGAAATGAACATGACTTTTCCTATCAAACTTAAGCTAATCTACAGTCATGGTGGTCGAGAATTTAACCATGTTAAAATTATTTTCTACGCTCACTTTGACTCAGGACGAAATGAACATGACTTTTCCTATTCAACTTAAGCTAATCTACAGTCATGGTGACTGTGACTCAGGACGAACTGAACATGACTTTTCCTATTCAACTTAAGCTAATCTACAGTCATGGTGTTCGAGAATTTTACCATGTTAAAATTATTTTCGACGCTCACTGTGACTCAGGACGAAATGAACATGACTTTTCCAATTCAACTTAAGCTAATCTACAGTCATGGTGGTCGTGAATTTAACCATGTTAAAATTATTTTCGACGCTCACTGTGACTCAGGACGAAATGAACATGACTTTTCCAATTCAACTTAAGCTAATGTACAGTCATGGTGACTGTGACTCAGGACGAAATGAACATGACTTTTCCTATTCAACTTAAGCTAATCTAGAGTCATGGTGGTCGAGAATTTTACCATGTTAAGATTATTTTCGACGCTGACTGTGACTCAAGACGAAATGAACATGACTTTTCCTATTCAACTTAAGCTAATCTACACTCATGGTGGTCGAGAATTTTACCATGTTAGAATTATTTTCGACGCATACCGTGACTCAGGACGAAATGAACCTGACTTTTCCTATTCAATTTAAGCTAATCTACAATCATGGTGGTCGAGAATTTTACCATGTTGAAATTATTTTCGACGCTCACTGTGACTCAAAACTAAATGAACATGACTTTTCCTATTCAACTTAAGCTAATCTACAGTCATAGTGGTCGAGAATTTTACCATGTTAAAATTATTTTCGACGCTCACTGTGACTCAGGACGAAATGAACATGACTTTTCCTATTCAACTTAAGCTAATCTACAGTCATGGTGACTGTGACTCAGGACGAAATGAACATGACTTTTCCTATTCACCTTAAGCTAATCTACAGTCATGGTGACTGTGACTCAGGACGAAATGAACATGACTTTTCCTATTCAACTGAAGCTAATCTACAGTCATGGTGACTGTGACTCAGGACGAAATGAATATGACTTTTCCTATTCAACTTAAGCTAATCTACAGTCGTGGAGGTCGAGAATTTTACGATGTTAAATTTTTTTCGAAGATCACTTTGACTCAGGACGAAATGAACATGACTTTTCCTATTCAACTTAAACTAATCTACAGTAATGGTGGTCGAGAATTTTACCATGTTAAAATTATTTTCGACACCCACTGTGACTCAGGACGAAATGAACATGACTTTTCCTATTCAACTTAAGCTAATCTACAGTCATGGTACTCGAGAATTTTACCATGTTAAAATTATTTTCGACGCTGACTGTGACTCAGGACGAAATGAACATGACTTTTCCTATTCACCTTAAGCTAATCTACAGTCATGGTGACTGTGACTCAGGACGAAATGAACATGACTTTTCCTATTCAACTTAAGCTAATCTACAGTCATGGTGACTGTGACTCAGGACGAAATGAACATGACTTTTCCTATTCAACTGAAGCTAATCTACAGTCATGGTGGTCGAGAATTTTACCATGTTAAAAGTATTTTCGACGCTTACTGTGACTCAGGACGAAATGAAGACGACTTTTCCTATTCAACTTAAGCTAATCTACAGTCATGGTGGTCGAGAATTTTCCCATGTTAAAATTATTTTCGAAGCTCACTGTAACTCAGGACGAAATGAACATGACTTTTCCTATTCACCTTAAGCTAATCTACAGTCATGGTGACTGACTCAGGACGAAATGAATATGATTTTTCCTATTCAACTGAAGATAATCTACAGTCATGGTGGGCGAGAATTTTACCATGTTAAAACTATTTTCGACGCTCACTGTGACTCACGACGAACTGAACATGACTTTTCCTATTCAACTTAAGCTAATCTACAGTCATGGTGGTCAAGAATTTTACCATGTTAAAATCATTTTCGACGCTCACTGTGACTCACGACGAAATGAACATAACTTTTCCTATGCAGCTTAATCTAATATACAGTCATGGTCGTCGATGAATTTACCTTGTTAAAATTATTTACGACGCTCACTGTGACTCAGGACGAAATGAACATGACTTATATTATTCAACTGAAGCTAATCTACAGTCATGGTGACTGTGACTCAGGACGAAATGAATATGACTTTTCCTATTCAACTGAAGCTAATCTACAGTCATGGTGACTGTGACTCAGGACGAAATGAACATGACTTTTCCTATTCAACTTATACTAATCTACAGCCATGGTGGTCGAGAATTTTACCATGTTAAAATTATTTTCGACACCCACTGTGACTCAAAACGATATGATCATGACTTTTCCTATACAACTTAAGCTACTCTACAGTCATGGTGGTCGAGAATTTTACCATGTTAAAATTATTTTCGACACCCACTGTGACTCAGGACGAAATGAACATGACTTTTCCTATTCAACTTAAGCTAATCTACAGTCATGGTGGTCGAGAATTTTACAATGTTAAATCTATTTTCGACGCTGGCTGTGACTCAGGACGAAATGAACATGACTTTTCCTATTCACCTTAAGCTAATCTACAGTCATGGTGACTGTGACTCAGGACGAAATGAACATGACTTTTCCTATTCAACTGAAGCTAATCTACAGTCATGGTGACTGTGACTCAGGACGAAATGAATATGACTTTTCCTATTCAACTTAAAGCTAATCTACAGTCCTGGTGGTTGAGAATTTTACCATGTTAAAATTATTTTCGACACCCACTGTGACTCAGGACGATATGAACATGACTTCCTATTCAACTTAAGCTAATCTACAGTCATGGTGGTCGAGAATTTTACCATGTTAAAATTATTTTCGATGCTGACTAAGACTCAGGACGAAATGAACATGACTTTTCCTATTCAACTTAAGCTAATCTACAGTCCTGGTGACTGTGACTCAGGACGAAATGAATATGACATTTCCTATTCAACTTAAGCTAATCTACAGTCATGGTGACTGTGACTCAGGACGAAATGAACATGACTTTTACTATTCAACTAAAGCTAATCTACAGTCATGGTGGTCGAGAATTTTTCCATGTTAAAATTATTTTCGACGCTCACTGTGACTCACGACGAAATGAACATGACTTTTCCTATTCAATTTAAGCTAATCTACAGTCATGGTGGTCGAGAATTTTACCGTGTTAAAATTACTTTCGACGCTGACTGTGTCTCAGGACGAAATGAACATGACTTTTCCTATTCACCTTAAGCTAACCTATAGTCATGGTGACTGTGACTCAGGACGAAATGAAAACTTTTCCTATTCAACTTAAGCTAATATACAGTCATGGTGACTGTGACTCAGGACGAAATGAACATGACTTTTCCTATTCAACTTATACTAATCTACAGTCATGGTGGTCGAGAATTTTACCATGTTAAAATTATTTTCGACGCTCACTGTAACTCAGGACGAAATAAACATGACATTTCCTATTCAACTTAAGATAATCTACAGTCCTGTTGGTCGAGAATAAACTAATCTATAGTCATGGTGACTGTGACTCAGGACGAAATGAACATGACTTTTCCTATTCAACTTAAGATAATCTACAGTCCTGGTGGTCGAGAATTTTACCATGTTCAAATTATTTTCGACCCTGACTGTGACTCACGACGAAATGAACATGACTTTTCCTATTCACCTTAAGCTAATCTGCAGTCATGGTGACTGTGACTCAGGACGAAATGAACATGACTTTTCCTATTCAACTTAAGCTAATCTACAGTCATGGAACTCGAGAATTTTACCATCTTAAAAGTATTTTAGACGGTGACTGTGACTCAGGACGAAATGAACATGACTTTTCCTATTCAACTTAAGCTAATCTACAGTCATGGTAGTCGAGAATTTAACCATGTTAAAATTAATTTCGACACACACTCTGACATAGGACGAAATGAACACGACTTTTCCTATTCACCTTAAGCTAATCTACAGTCATGGTGACTGTGACTCAGAACGAAATGAACATGACTTTTCCTATGCAACTTAAGATAATCTAGTCATGGTACTCGATAATTTTACCATGTTAAAATTATTTTCGACGCTTACTGTGACTCAGGACGAAATGAACATGACTTTTCCTATTCAACTTAAGGTAATCTACAGTCATGGTACTCGAGAATTTTACCATGTTAAAATTATTTTCGACACTCACTGTGACTCAGGACGAAATGAACATGACTTTTCCTATTCAACTTAAGCTAATCTACAGTCATGGTGGTCGAGACTTTTAATAGGTTAAAATTATTTTCAACGCTCACTGTGACTCAGGACGAAATGAACATGACTTTTCCTATTCACCTTAAGCTAATCTACAGTCATGGTGACTGTGACTCAGGACGAAATGAACATGACTTTTCCTATTCAACTGAAGCTAATCTACAGTCATGGTGGTCGAGAATTTTACCATGTTAAAATTATTTTCGACGCTCACTGACTCAGGACGAAATGAACATGACTTTTCCTATTCAACTTAAGCTAATCTACAGTCATGGTGGTCGAGAATTTAACCATGTTAAAATTATTTTCTACGCTCACTTTGACTCAGCACGAATTGAACATGACTTTTCCAATTCAACTTAAGCTAATCTACAGTCATGGTGACTTTGACTCAGGACGAACTGAACATGACTTTTCCTATTCAACTTAAGCTAATCTACAGTCATGGTGGTCGAAAATTTTACCATGTTAAAATTATTTTCGACGCTCACAGTCACTCAAGACGAAATGAACAAGACTTTTCATATTAAATTTAATATAATCTACAATCATGCAAGTCGAGAATTTTACCATGTTAAAATTATTTTCGACGCTGACTGTGACTCACGACGAAAACAACATCACTTTTCCTAAAAAACTTAAGCTAATCTACAGTCATGGTGGTCGAGAACTTTACCATGTTAAAATTATTTTCGACGCCCACTGTGACTCAAGACGAAATAAACATGACTTTTCCTTTTCAACTTAAGCTAATCTACAGTCATGGTAATCGAGAATTTTACCATGTTAAAATTATTTTCGACGTTCACTGTGACTCAGGTCGAAATGAACATGAGTTTTCCTATTCAACTTAAGCTAATCTACAGTCATGGTGACTGTGACTCAGGACAAAATGAACATGGCTTTTCCTATTAAACTGAAGCTAATCTACAGTCATGGTGGTCGACAATTTTACCATGTTAAAATTATTTTCGACGCTCACTGTGACTCAGGACGAAATGAACATGACTTTTCCTATTCACCTTAAGCTAATCTACAGTCATGGTGACTGTGACTCAGGACGAAATGAACATGACTTTTCCTATTCAACTGAAGCTAATCTACAGTCATGGTGGTCGAGAATTTTACCATGTTAAAATTATTTTCGACGCTCACTGACTCAGGACGAAATGAACATGACTTTTCCTATTCAACTTAAGCTAATCTACAGTCCTGGTGGGCAAGAATTTTACCATGTTAAAATTATTTTCGATGCTGACGTTGACTCAGGACGAAATGAACATGACTTTTCCTATTCAACTTAAGCTAATCTACAGTCATGGTGACTGTGACTCAGGACGAAATGAACATGACTTTTCCTATTCAACTTAAGCTAATCTACAGTCCTGGTGGTCGAGAATTTTACCATGTTAAAATTATTTTCGACGCTCACTGTGACTCAGGACGAAATGAACATGACTTTTCCTATTCAACTTAAGCTAATCTACAGTCATGGAACTCGAGAATTTTACCATGTTAAAATTATTTTAGACGCTGACTGTGACTCAGGACGAAATGAACATGACTTTTCCTATTCAACTTAAGCTAATCTACAGTCCTGGTGGTCGAGAATTTTACCATGTTAAAATTATTTTCGACGGTGACTCAGGACGAAATGAATATGACTTTTCCTATTCAACTTAAGCTAATCTACAGTCATGGTACTCGAGAATTTTACCATGTTAAAATTATTTTTGACGCTCACTGTGACTCAGGACGAAATGAACATGACTTTTCGTATTCAACTGAAGCTAATCTACAGTCATGGTGGTCGAGAATTTTACCATGTTAAAATTATTTTCAACGCTGACTGTGACTCAGGACGAAATGAACATGACTTTTCCTATTCACCTTAAGCTAATCTACAGTCATGGTGACTGTGACTCAGGACGAAATGAACATGACTTTTCCTATTCAACTGAAGCTAATCTACAGTCATGGTGGTCGAGAATTTTACCATGTTAAAATTATTTTCGACACCCACTGTGACTCAGGACGAAATGAACATGACTTTTCCTATTCAACTTAAGCTAATCTACAGTCATGGTGGTCAAGAATTTTACCATGTTAAAATTGTCTCAACAGCTCACTGTGACTCAGGACAAAATGATGATGACTTTTCCTGTTCAACTTAAGCTATTCTGCAGTCATGGTGACTGCGACTCGGGACGAAATGATCAAGATTTTTCCTATTCAACTAAAGCTAATCTACAGTCATGGTGGTCGAGAATTTTACCATGTTAAAATTATTTTCGACGCTCTGTGACTCAGGACGAAATGAAGATGACTTTTCCTATTCAACTTAAGCTAATCTACAGTCATGGTTGTCGAGAATTTTACCATGTTAAAATTATTTTAGACGCTCACTGTGACTCAGGACGAAATGAACATCACTTTTCCTATTGAACTTAAGCTAATCTACAGTCACGGAACTCGAGAATTTTACCATGTTAAAATTATTTTAGAGGCTGACTGTGACTCAGGACGAAATGAACATGACTTTTCCTATTCAACTGAAGCTAATCTACAGTCATGGTACTCGTGAATTTTACCATGTTAAAATTATTTTCGACGCTCACTGTGACTCAGCACAAAATGAACATGACTTTTCCTATTCAACTTATACTAATCTACAGTCATGGTGACTGTGACTCAGGACGAAATTAACATGACTTTTCCTATTCAACTTAAGCTAATCTACAGTCATGGTGGTCGAGAATTTTAATAGGTTAAAACTATTTTCGACGCTGACTGTGACTCAGGACGAAATGAACATGACTTTTCCTATTCACCTTAAGCTAATCTACAGTCATGGTGACTGTGACTCAGGACGAAATGAACATGACTTTTCCTATTCAACTGAAGCTAATCTACAGTCATGGTGGTCGAGAATTTTACCATGTTAAAATTATTTTCGACGCTGACTGTGACTCAGGACGAAATGAACATGTCTTTTCCTATTCAACTTAAGCTAATCTACAGTCATGGTGACTGTGACTCAGGACGAAATGAACATGACTTTTCCTATTCAACTTAAGGTAATCTACAGTCATGGTGGTCAAGAATTTTACCATGTTAAAATTATTTTCGATGCTGACTGTGACTCAGGACGAAATGAACATGACTTTTCCTATTCAATTTAAGCTAATCTACTGTCATGGTGACTGTGACTCAGGACGAAATGAACATGTGTTTTGATATTCAACTTAAGCTAATCTACAGTCATGGTGACTGTGACTCAGGACGAAATGAACATGACTTTTCCTATTCAACTTAAGCTAATCTAGAGTCATGGTGGTCGAGAATTTTACCATGTTAAAATTATTTTCGACGCTCACTGTAACTCAGGACAAAATGAACATGACTTTTCCTATTCAGCTTAAGCTAATCTACAGTCCTGATGGTCGAGAATAAGCTAATCTATAGTCATGGTGACTGTGACTCAGGACGAAATGGACATGACTTTTCTTATTCAACTTAAGCTAATCTACAGTCCTGGTGGTCGACAATTTGACCATGTTAAAATTATTTTCGACGCTCACTCTGACTCAGGACGAAATGAACACGACTTTTCCTATTCACCTTAAGCTAATCTACAGTCATGGTGACTGTGACACAGAACGAAATGAACATCACTTTTCCTATGCAACTTAAGATAATCTAGTCATGGTACTCGATAATTTTACCATGTTAAAATTATTTTCGACGCTTACTGTGACACAGAACGAAATGAACATCACTTTTCCTATGCAACTTAAGATAATCTAGTCATGGTACTCGATAATTTTACCATGTTAAAATTATTTTCGACGCTTACTGTGACTCAGGACGAAATGAACATGACTTTTCCTATTCAACTTAAGGTAATCTACAGTCCTGGTGACTGTGACTCAGGACGAAATGAACATGACTTTTCCTATTGAACTGAAGCTAATATAGTCATTGTGGTCGAGAATTTTACCATGTTAAAATTATTTTCGACACTCACTGTGACTCAGGACGAAATGAACATGACTTTTCCTATTCAACTTAAGGTAATCTACAGTCCTGGTGGTCGAAAATTTGACCATGTTAAAATTATTTTCTACGCTGACTGTGACTCAGGACGAAATGAACATGACTTTTCCTATTCAACTTAAGGTAATCTACAGTCATGGTGACTGTGACTCAGGAAGAAATGAACATGACTTTTCCTACTCAACTAAAGCTAATCTACATTCCTGGTGGTCGAGAATTTTACCATGTTAAAATTAGTTTCGACGCTGACTGTGACTCAGGAAGAAATGAACCTGACTTTTCCTATTCAACTTAAGCTAATCTACAGTCATGGAAGTCGAGAATTTTACCATGTTAAAATTATTTTCGACGCTGACTGTGACTCACGACGAAATGAACATGACTTTTCCTATTCAACTTAAGCTAATCTGCTGTCATGGAACTCGAGAATTTTACTATGTTAAAATTATTTTCGAAGCTCACTGTGACTCAGGACGAAATGATCATGACTTTTCCTATTCAACTTAAGCTAATCTACAGTTCTGGTGGTCGAGAATTTTACCATGTTAAAATTATTTTGGACGCTCACTGTGACTCAGGACGAAATGAACATGACTTTTGCTATTCACCTTAATGTAATCTACAGTCATGGTGACTGTGACTCAGCTCAAAATGAACATGACTTTTCCCATTCAACTTAAGCTAATCTACAGTCCTGGTGGTCGAGAATTTTACCATGTTAAAATTATTTTCGACACTCACTGTGACTCAGGACGAAATGAACATGACTTTTCCTATTCAACTTAAGCTAATCTACAGTCATGGTACTCGAGAATTTTACCATGTTAAAATTATTTTCGACGCTCACTGTGACTCAGGACGAAATGAACATGACTTTTCCTATTCAACTTAAGCTAATCTACAGTCATGGTGACTGTGACTCAGGACGAAATGAACATGACTTTTCCTATTCAACTGAAGCTAATCTACAGTCATGGTGGTCGAGAATTTTACCATGTTAAAATTATTTTCGACGCTCACTGTGACTCAGGACGAAATGAACATGACTTTTCCTATTCAACTTAAGCTAATCTACAGTCCTGGTGGTCGAGAATTTTACCATGTTAAAATTATTTTCGACGCTCACTGTGACTCAGGACGAAATGAACATGACTTTTCCTATTCAACTTATACTAATCTACAGTCCTGGTGGTCAAGAATTTTACCATGTTAAAATTATTTTCGACGCTGACTGTGACTCAGGACGAAATGAACATGACTTTTCCTATTCAACTTAAGCTAATCTACAGTCATGGTGGTCGAGAATTTTACCATGTTAAAATTATTTTCGACGCTCACTCTGACTCAGGACGAAATGAACATGACTTTTCCTATTCAACTTAAGCTAATCTACAGTCATGGTGACTGTGACTCAGGACGAAATGAACATGACTTTTCTTATTCAATTTAAGCTAATCTACAGTAATGGTGGTCGAGAATTTTACCATTTTAAAATTATTTTCGACGCTGACTGTGACTCAGGACGAAATGAACATGACTTTTACTATTCAACTTAAGCTAATCTACAGTTATGGTGACTGTGACTCAGGACGAAATGAACATGACTTTTCCTATTCAACTTATCTAATCTACAGTCATGGTGACTGTGACTCAGGACGAAATGAACATGACTTTTACTATTCAACTTAAGCTAATCTACAGTTATGGTGACTGTGACTCAGGACGAAATGAACATGACTTTTCCTATTCAACTTAAGCTAATTGTTACGCCTCCCATTAATGCCCAATCTTAATTGGAGAAACAATCCTACCTCCAATCATCGACGAACCATATTGAGCTTAAATGGCAGGGTAACAATATACTGCACATTAAATATAAATATGTGCAGTACCTTCAAGCACGTATGTCAATAGGTTTAGGTGACCGGTGGATAATTCAAAGGGGCAAGGTTAAGGCAAAACTATGGTGTTCTAACATAGGACTACGCACACACTTATTTTATGCCTACCCAGACCACTTGTTACCACTAGGGTCCACCTAACACACTTAACCTAGAGATTATAGAGGAGCGGGAGGTGTCCGCTCTGTACGGGTTCAGAAATCAGAGAGAGAATGAGTACGAATGAGTATTCACTCGTGACTGCGGTCACCATGGGGGGGGGGGGCGCAGTTGCCAACTCAGAAACCGCTATCATTTATTTTATTACAGGCAGGGTGAGTGGAATAACACAATACACATACAGATATCATTAACATAATGTACAATATACAATATGAACAATATCCTAGCTAACTAGAATAAAAAGGATAACAAAGGAATAATACACACAAAACAAACACCAGCAAATTGTACAAAACACTCAACAGCATAACACTATCCAACACTAACACTACACGCTCTCACGCAGCAATAATCACAACAACAGATAATCTACCCTCAAACAGACAACAAGCAAACGCACTCTGACGACCGACGCACCATTCGACGTAATAGACTTCCCCACAGACTCAGACTATACACCCTTCATAGACAGTCAGACAAAACTCATAATGCATAATCTCAAGCACTCATCTGCCTGTGGCCCTGATAACATAAGCAACATCCACCTAAAACACATTGGACCACAAGGTATACACGCACTCACAAACATTGCAAACTACAGCTATTCACACAACACTATACCCGACATCTGGAAGCATGGTAAAATAATCACCATTCCAAAACCGAACAAAGACCCAACAATCCCAACATCGCACCGCCCGATCACACTTCTCTGCACCCCCTCTAAAGTCATTGAACGCCTAATACTTAAACTTGTCACACCATATATTCCCCTTGCTGACTCACAACACGGGTTTAGGCCACTACACTCCACAAACACTCTTCTGACAAACCTCACACAAAGAATTTTAGATGGCATCAATTCAGATAGGCCCCACCACAGAACACTTCTTATAACATTGGACATTAGTAAAGCTTTTGATGCTATCCCCCGCCACAACCTAACAAATAAAATATATAACACAGACATGCACAATAACACCAAAAGATGGCTGGCCAATTATCTGGCAGGCAGGAATGCTCATGTGTCATATAATGGCCAATCATCGCACATCAGAAACATTAAGAACGGAGTACCACAGGGCTCAGTTCTATCCCCCACATTATTTAATCTATACATGCATGACTTACCCACACCAGACACCTCAGAAATACAAATCTCTTCCTACGCAGACGGCATAACAATCACATGCACACATCGTAACACAGACAAAGCTGCAGAAATAATCCAGCCTTACCTTGACACACTCAACACATGGTTCATCACAAACAGACTCAAAATAGCTCCAACCAAATCTACAGCAACACTTCTCACCAACTGGACAAAAGAACACAAATACATACCTCATCTCTACATCAACAACACTCTAATACCACACACAAACACACCGAAAATTCTTGGTGTAACATACGATACATCCATGTCTTTCAAACAACACCTCACAAACATAAAAAACAAATGCACACCTAGACTTAATGCACTTAAGTCAATCACTGGAACAACATTTGGACAAAACAAAGAAACTAATATAACAATATACAAACAATGCATACGCTCAGTGATGAATTATGCGAGTCCTGCATGGGCTCCTAATCTCAGCGAGACACACCACAACACCCTTCAAATCATACAAAACAAAGCCCTAAAAACAATTACAGGCTGCACAAATACAACACCTACAGACCATTTACACCATGAAACAAAAGTCCTCAAAGTCAAGGACCACCTCGACATGACTCATGAGAGGCACACAAACACTTGCTGCAGCCACCACAAACACATCACACCCGCTACACTACATAGCAGAACACCCACACACACCAAGAAACATTAAAACTACACCCAAAGACCTTTATTACGCACAGATACTCTCTTCTCTTCCTCCACAACCACCAAATACCAGCCTCCGGAAACATATTCATAATCATATCACTCACCACTCCATTAACACACTGAAAGACAACACACTGCTGCATGCCAGACCCCCTGATATCCACCCTTCTGAATCCTCTCTCCCACGAAAGGACAGAGTCCACTTGGCCAGACTGCGATGCGGTCACCACCCAGCACTTCTAAGCTACCAGAAGAGGCTGGACGACCGTGTTGTGAACAGCTGCCCAGGATGTAACACTTCACCCCATACCATACAACACATAATGGAAGACTGCATTATACACAATCATGCACGCAAACAACACAACATACACTCTATAAAGGATTTGTGGGAAAACCCAGTTTCGGCTGTGGCCTTCCTTGGGGAGACGGGACTGCTCGGACAGACAGTCTAGGGAACGACAACAAAAACAACACACGGAACATAGAATATTATATTTCATACGATCGGTAATCCAGAAGATGAAAAAATTAGGGCGTGGCTACAACTACCCGAAACAGGTGGTAACATGAAGAGTACATCTATTACAAAGGAACACATACTTGCGGCCACGCAACACCCCTCCCCCAAAAGAATACGCTTACAAGGGTTTGTAAGCAAAGAATCACTTTAACCAAGGTCAATCACACTAACAATTTAAGTTTGCACATGGGTAGTTCGGGATAGGGCATCACCTAGCACATTATTTTTTCCACTAATGTGCGCGATCTGTAAATTGAATGGCTGTAAGGCCAATGCCCACTGTAGAAGGCGTTGATTAGTATTTTTCATTCGTTCCACAAATGTCAGGGGATTATGGTCTGTAAACACTTGCACAGGGTGAACTGTGCTTCCTACATATACTCTAAACGCTCCCAGAGCCATAATCAAAGCTAACGCCTCCTTCTCGATGGTGGCATAGTTCCTCTGCGCCTTGAGGAACTTCTTTGAGAAGTAACACACAGGATGTAACACACGATCCTCCTCACCCTCTTGTAGAAGCACGGCACCAACTTCGCTGTCGTCGACGTGGATGGTGAACGGCCTCTGGAGATCAGGGGCTCGTAGGACAGGAGCATTTGCCAGCAGAGCCTTCACGCTTTCGAAGGAGTCCTGGCAAGCCTGGGTTCACTTGAAGGAGGTCTTAGTACTCAGGAGGTCGGTGATAGGAGCCACCACGGAGAAGTTGGGACAGAAGCGACGATAGTAGCCCGCCATTCCCAACAGTCTCATCACTCCCTTTTTGTCGCTTGGGGCAGGATACTGCAGAATGGCTGTAATCTTGGCTGCAATCGGTTGGACCTCCCCTTTCCCGACGACATGCCCCAGGAATGTGATGCGGGCATGGCCGAACTCACTCTTGGTGAGGTTCACTGTCAAACTTTGTGCTGCCAGAACAGCAAAGAGGGCTCTTAGGTGGTCCACGTGTTCTCCCCAGGAGTCGCTGAAGACGACGAGGTCATCCAGGTAGCAGCGGACACCCACCAGCCCCGCCGTTACGATGTTCATGAGGCGTTGGAAGGTTGCAGGTGCATTCCGCAAGCCAAAGGGGAGGACGGTAAACTGATACAGCCCCTCGGGAGTGATGAACGCGGAGATGGCCCTCGACCGCTCTGACAGGCGGACTTGGTAATAGCCCTGTAGTAGGTCCAGTTTCGTCACCCACTGGGCTCGACCAACCTCGTCAATGACGTCATCAATGCGTGGCAAGGGGTAGCTATCCGGCTCAGTGACTGCGTTGAGCTTTCTGTAGTCGATACACAGTCGCATAGAGCCATCGGGCTTCGGCACCAAGACCACGGGAGAGGCCCAAGGACTGCTACTGGGCTCCACGATACCATCCTCCTGAAGGCGTTGAACCTCCTCACGGACGTACTCCTTCTTGAATGCGTTCAGGCGGTAAGGACGTTGGCGGATGGGCCGAGCTCCGTTGGTTTCGATGTCGTGCTCTACAGCTGAACAGGGGTGAGGATGGTCACTAAATATATCACTATAGTCTGTCAAAAGAGAAGAAATATCACTCGCTTGGTCATTAGAGAGATGGCCTAACTTTGTACTGGGATCATAATATTGTGGAATTGTCCACTTTAGCATACAAGCCACTCTGGAGTTCAGGGAAGTTGTCTTTCTGATCATAATCACATGTAGGCACTACAACACAAGCGGGCAAGGAAGGTTCAACATTTTCCTCCCTTTCCTTACTCTTTCTCACTCTGTAGGGTTTCAGTAGATTGACATGCACCAGACGTTTTTTCTTACGCCTGCCTGGCGTATATACAACGTAATTGGCGTCCCCTACCCTGTCTACAATTTGGAAAGGTCCATCATACCTTGCCTGGAATGGGTGTGTCTGCACGGGCAAGAACGCTAACACCTTATCACCTACCCTAAATTCCCTATGCTCTACCTTATGTTTTTTGTCAAATTGTTGCTTCATTTTTATCTGAGCAGATTTTAAATGGGCATTAGCCAGCCTCACAGCAGCTTTTAATTTTTCTCTAAACTCAACTACATATGATACCAAGGGTGTGACACTATTTTCCAGCAGCCAACTTTCTTTGAGGGCTTTGAGAGGTCCTCGCACCTCGTGGCCATAAATTAGCTGAAATGGGGAGAATCCTAAGGATTCTTGAACAGAGTCCCTAACCGTGAATAGGAGCAGGTCAACTCCCTCGTCCCAATCCTTCCCAAACTCCAAGCAATAAGTGCGCAACATGCGTTTGAATGTCTGATGGAATCGCTCCACCACCCCCTGGGATTGGGGATGATAGGCTGAAGACCTAGACTGCCGGACACCCAAACTCTGCATTACCTGATTAAACAATCGGGAAGTAAAATTGGATCCTTGGTCCGACTGCACTACTGTGGGAAGACCTACTTGTGTAAAGAAGTGAATAAGGGCTCTCACCACATTCATGTTTACCATGACCGACTCTCTCCCTGTGGGGCAAGTTTGGACCAAATCGGTCACCTTCGAATTATCGGCCGTGGATTTTTTGGATTTTGGGTCATTGTGGTCACTTGCTCCGATTTACCCGCCATCTCACCCACAGGTCGAGGGCAGCTAGGGCTACCGTGGAGTCCAATTTGACATCACTCAGGCCAACGGTATGGGTGCCAGAGGCCAAAAGGTCATTACTGGGTGAAAAGGCTCAAATTTGGAGGGGTGCCACTCCCACGCCCTTGGACTCAGGCTGCTCATGTTTACCCTGCTGTGCACTTTGACCGACTCTCTCCCTGTGGGGCAAGTTTGGACCAAATCGGTCACCTTCGAATTTTTGGCTAAATTGAGATATTTTGGATTTTGGGTCATTTCGGTCACTTGCTCCGATTTACTCGCCATCTCACCCACAGGTCGAGGGCGGCTAGGGCTGCCGTGTAGTCCAATTTGACACCACTCAGGCCAACGGTATAGGTGCCAGAGGCCAAAAGGTCATTACTGGGTGAAAAGGCCCAAATTTGGAGGGGTGCCACTGCCACGCCCTTGGTCTTAGGCTCCTTATGCTAACCTTGCTGTGGGGCTAGTTTGGACCAAATCGGTCCCCTTCGTATTTGTGGCTAAATTCATGGGGTTAATCCTTTGAGATTTTTTGGATTTTGGGTCATTGTTGTCACTTGCTCCGATTTACCCGCCATCTCACCCACAGGTCGAGGGCGGCTAGGGCTGCCGTGGACTCCAATTTGACACCACTCAGGCCAACGGTATGGGTGCCAGAGGCCCAAAGGTGATTACTGGGTGAAAAGGCCCAAATTTGGAGGGGTGCCACTCCCACGCCCTTGGGCTCAGGCTGCTCATGTTTACCTTGCTGTGCACTTTGACCGACTCTCTTCCTGTGGGGCAAGTTTGGACGAAATCGGTCACCTACGGATTTTCGGCTAAAATCTTTGAGATTTGTTGGATTTTTGGTCATTTTGGTCAGCTGCACCCATTTACCTGCCATCTCACCCACAGACCGACATCACTTAGCCCGTTCGCGGGGTCCTACACCGCGGTCAGCGGCGGACTGGGGCACGTCGGCTGGAAGGTGAGGGCTAACACCGCCCATCGTGGACCAGCAGTTGGCCGATATCATTTAGTCCGTCCACGGTGTCCTCCGCCGGGTTGGGCGGAGGTGGGGGGCACCTGGCCTCCCGGCCGGGGATATCCACCCCCTATACCTTATACGCGAGATGCCAGAGTTTCGGATGTCGCGTTCCGGATTTCCGTTGCCGACCTCATGTGAACTAGAAATTCGACTTTACCTCGTCCTCCGTCACGCCGAGAAGTTGGGCTTAACTGGGTCTCCAGGTCCCAAACTTGGTCAGTGGTCCCAAAATGTGGCCCAACGAGGCTCTCGTCTGAACGAACATGTTGAGTCAACTTCGATTTTGACTTGTGGTATTGATAAGTCGCATTGTAGACATTCTTATTGCTTATTTCTCTAATGTAAAGTTTGTCTCCAATTTGGCCCAAACTTACCCCACAGGGAGAGAGTCCTTCACAGAGCACATCAAGGTAGACGTGGGGAACCTGGGCCCAAGGGCGTGGTCGTGGGGACCAGCCGGGGCACGTCGGCTGGAAGGCGAGGGCTAACCCCGCCCACCGTGGACCAGCAGTCGGCCGACATCACTTAGTCCGTCCGTGGGGTCCTCCGCCACGGTCAGCGGCCGGAAGGTGCGGGCTAACCCCGGCCACCGTGGCCCAGCACTCGGCCGACATCATTTAGTCCGTCTGCGGGGTCCTCCGCCACGGTCAGCGGCTGGCCCGGGGCACGTCGGCCGAAAGGTGCGGGCATGTTTTTGTGTGTCATTTTGGTTACCTGCTCCGATTTGCCCACCATCTCAGTCACAGGCCTAGAGGGGTTAGGGCTCCTGTGGGGTCCACTTGGACAGCGCTCAGGCCATTAGTAGGGGCGCCAGTGTACTAGTGTACGTGTACTTGTCTGTAGTAGTCTACGTTTTCTAGTACTAGTGTATTAATCTTATACAAGTAGTTTGATATTTGTACTAGTAGAATAGAACACTAGTACATTTTTATGCTAGTTCAAGCACACTAGTTTTTGTGTACTAATGCAGTAGTACTAGTAGACTAGTGTAGCACGGTCATCCCGTGAATTGTTTTCTGCAGAATTCGCACACCATAAGTCAATTTCTGTATTAATATTGTCACTCCGCAGAAACTTGCATTATGGAAGCACAGCTTTATTTATACTATTATGTCCCACATATCTATATGTAAATGACTGTAACTATTAGTGCAATTATTCCATAATGTCTAAATTGCAATACGTAAACCAAATTATTCGCGGTGCTCCTGAATGTGTAATATGTCATTTTTGCATAAATAATTGTTTCGCCGACAAGACAGCGGCATTACTCGCCTATACCACGCTTTTTAATTTCAGTAAACAAGTTCCAAGACAATGGGAACATAACACTACATTAAAACACCGGTTTGGCCCAAACTTACCCCACAGGGACAGAGTCGGACACAGTCCACGGCAAGGTAAACGCGAGGATTCTGGGCTCAAGGGCGTGGCGACGGCGCCCCTCCAAATTTGGGACTTTTCATGCATTTTTCATTTTTCGACCTCTGGCGCCCATACTGTTGACCTGAGTGGTGTCCAAGTGGAGTCCACAGCAGCCCTAGACACCCTCGACCTGTGAATGAGAAGGTGGGTAAATTTGAGCTGGTGACCAGAATGACCCAAAATCGAACACGGGAATTTTGCCGTAAATCCGAAGATTACAGATTTGGCCCAAATTTACCCCACAGGGACAGAGCCGGACACTGTGCACGGCAAGGTAGACACGAGGAGTCTGGGCTCAAGGGCGTGGCATTGGCGCCCCTCCAAATTTGGGACTTTTCATGCATTTTTCATTTTTGGACCTCTGGCGCCGGTACTGTTGACCTGAGTGGTGTCCAAGTGGATTCCACAGCAGCCCTGGACGCCCTCGACCTGTGAGTGAGAAGGTGGATCAATTGGAGCTGGTGACCAAAATAACCCAAAATCGAAAAAAATTGCCGAAAATCCGAAGGTCACCGATTTGGCCCAAACTTACCCCACAGGGACAGAGTGGGACACAGTGCACGTCAAGGTAGACGCGAGGAGTCTGGGCTCAAGGGCGTGGCATTGGCGCCCCTCCAAAATTGGGGACTTTTCATGCATTTTTCATTTTTGGACCTTTGGCGCCAGTCTGTTGACCTGAGTGGTGTCCAATTGGAGTCCACAGCAGCCCTGGACGCCCTCGACCTGTGAGTGACAAGGTGGGTATATTGGAGCTGGTGACCAAAATGACCCAAAATCGAAAAAATCTCATAGCGTACACGGGAATTTTGCCTAAAATCCGAAGGTCACCGATTTGGCCCAAACTTACCCCACAGAGACAGAGTCGGACAGAGTGCACGGCAAGGTAGACGCGAGAAATCTGGGGTCAAGGGCGTGGCGTTGGCGCCCCTCCAAATTTGGGACTTTTCATGCATTTTTCATTTTTTGACCTCTGGCGCCGGTACTGTTGACCTGAGTGGTGTCCAAGTGGAATCCACAGCAGCCCTGGGCGCCCTCGACCTGTGAGTGAGAAGGTTGGTAAATTTGAGCTGGTGACCAAAATGACCCAAAATCGAAAAAATCTCAGCGTATACACGGGAATTTTGCCGAAAATCCGAAAATCACCGATTTGGCCCAAACTTACCCCACAGGCACAGAGTCGGACACAGTGCACGGCAAGGTAGACGCGAGAAATCTGGGCTCAAGGGCGTGGCGTTGGCGCCCCTCCAAAATTGGGACTTTTCATGCATTTTTCATTTTTGGACCTCTAGCGCCGGTACTGTTGACCTGAGTGGTGTCCAAGTGGAGTCCACAGCAGCCCTGGACGCCCTCGACCTGTGAGTGAGAAGGTGGGTAAATTGGAGCTGGTGACCAAAATGACCCAAAATCGAAAAAAATCTCAGACTGAGACTATACACCCTTCATAGACAGTCAGACAAAACACATAATACATAATCTCAAGCACTCATCCGCCTGTGGCCCTGATAACATAAGTAACATCCACCTAAAACACATTAGACCACAAGGTATACACGCACTCACAAACATTGCAAACTACAGTTATTCACACAACACTGTACCCGACATCTGGAAGCATGATAAAATAATCACCATTCCAAAACCGAACAAAGACCCAACAATCCCAACATCGCACCGCCCAAAATCCGAAGGTGACCGATTTGGTCCAAACTTGCCTCACAGGTAGAGAGTCGGACAAAGTACAGAGCAAAGTAGACATGAACATCCTTAGCCCAAGGGCGTGGCGGTGGCACCCCTCAAAACTTGGGCCTTTTCACCCAGTATTCACTTGTGGGCCTGTGGCACCCATACCGTATCCCTGAGTGGTGTCAAACTGGACTCCACGGCAACACTGGACACCCTGGACCTGTGGGTGATATGGCGGGTAAATCGGACAAAATTCATATGGTTTCTTTGAGATTTTTTGGATTTTGGGTCATTTTTGTCACCTGCTCCGATATAGCCACAGGTCGAGGGCGTTCAGGGCTGCCGTGGAGCCCAATTTGACACCACTCAGGATACGGTATGGGTGCCACAGGCCCAAAAGTGATTACTGTGTGAAAAAGCCCAATTTTTGAGGGGTACCACCGCCACGCCCTTGTGCTAAGGCTGTTCATGTCTATATTGCTTTGTGATTTGATCGATTCTCTACCTGTGTGGCAAGTTTGGACCAAATCGGTCACCTTCGGATTTTGGGCAAAATTCATATGGTTTCTCCTTTGAGATTTTTTGGATTTTTGGTCATTATGGTCACCTGCTCCGATTTACCCGCCATATCACCCACAGGTCGAGGGCGTCCAGGGCTGCCGTGGAATCCAATTTGACACCACTCAGGGATACGGTATGGGTGCCACAGGCCCAAAAGTGAATACTGGGTGAAAAGGCCCAAGTTTGGACGGGTGCCACCGCCACGCCAGTGGGCTAAGACTGTTCATGTATACCTTGCTTTGTACTTTGTCCTTCTCTCTACCTGTGAGGCAAGTTTGGACCAAATCGGTCACCTTCGGATTTTGGGCAAAATTCATATAATTTCTTCCTTTGAGATGTTTTGGATTTTGGGTCATTTTGGTCACCTGCTCAGATTTACCCACTGTATCATCCACAGGTCGAGGGCTTCCAGGGCTGCCGTGGAGTCCAATTTGACACCACTCAGGGATACGGTATGGGTGCCACAGGCCCAAAAGTAAATACTGGGTGAAAAGGCCCAAGTTTGGAGAGGTGCCACCGCCACGCCCTTGGGCTAAGGCTGTTCATGTGCACCTTGCTTTGTACTTTGTCCGACTCTCTACCTGTGAGGCAAGTTTGGACCAAATCGGTCACCTTCGGATTTTGGGCAAAATTCATTTGGTTTCTCCTCTGAGATGTTTTGGATTTTGGGTCATTTTGGTCACCTGCTCAGATTTACCCGCTGTATCACCCAGAGGTCGAGGGCGTCCAGGGCTGCCGTGGAGTCCAATTTGACACCACTCAGGGATACGGTATGGGTGCCAAAGGCCCATAAGTGAATACTGGGTGAAAAGGACCAAGTTTGGAGGGGTGGCACCGCCACGCCCTTTGGCTAAGGCTGTTCATGTCTACCTTGCTTTGTACTTTGCCCGACTCTCTACCTGTGAGGCAAGTTTGGACCAAATCGGTCACCTTCGGATTTTGGGCAAAATTCATATGGTTTCTCCTTTGAGATTTTTTGGATTTTTGTTCATTGTTGTCACCTGCTCATATTTACACGCCATATCATCCACGGGTCGAGGGCGTCTAGGGCTGCCGTGGAGTCTAATTTGACACCACTCAGGGATATGGTACAAGTGCCAGAGGCCCAAAAGTGAATACTGGGTGAAAAGGGTCAAATTAGGAGTGGTCCCACCGCCATGCCCTTGGGCAAAGGCTGTTCATGTCTACCTTGCTTTGTACTTTGACTCTCTACCTGTTAGGAGAGTTTGGACCAAATCGGTCACCGATTTTGGGCAAAATTCATATGGTGTATACACCACATACAGCATCTTCATGAACCATGCACCGGACATCACGACACATTGACATCCGTTCTGATCGTCAAACTGACGCCAATTGAATCAGCAGTTTTTGCCGGGCGCCCGGAAGCAAACACACACACGAACACACAATAGATACCATCAATCACCAACCCAGATTAACACACGGGAACACAATACTGTTTAACCCTTTCCCCCTGGATATATATTATGTATACAACATATGTTAGAAAATTATGAACCTAGAACAAAATTGTATAGGGCGAAACAACCTCACTAAAAACGTTAACAAAGTGACTGAAAGCACCTTAAAATTCACCAAACTCAGCGTTTCCCTGAACAAAACCCCAGTTCACACGACCAGGAGTGGTTGGTGTGAGATGTGCTCTTAGGACTAGAACTTAGTGAGTGAGGTGCCCTAGTGTTCAAAACTATATAGAAAACAATTCTGAAAGAAAGCTGTGCAACGTGTGTTAGTGATCTTTTTTGAACCAGACTGTATGATAATAGTGTATTGAAACTAGATAAATTCCAATTTTGTAATAAAAGAAGAAAAGTGACGTTTTGGAAGTTTATCTAGCCCGCAATAAGTCCTCCTTATGTAACCCTCAACACCAAAAAGGGTTACAATGGTTTTTCCTTTGAGATTTTTTGGATTATGGGTCATTTTTGTCACCTGCTCAGATTTACCCGCCATATCCCCCCTCAGGTCGAAAGCGTCTAGGGCTGCCGTGGAGTCCAATTTGACACCACTCAGGGATACGGTATGAGTGCCACAGGCCAAAAAGTGAATACTGGGTGAAAAGGCCCAGGTTTGGAGGGGTGCCACCGCCACGCTCTTGGGCTAAGGCTGTTCATGTCTACCTTGCTTTGTACTTTGTCCGACTCTCTACCTGGGCCTTTTCACCCAGTATTTACTTTTGGGCCTGTGGCACCCATACCGTATCCCTGAGTGGTGTCAAATTGGACTCCACGGCAGCCCTGGACGCCCTCGATCTGTGGATGATACAGCGGGTAAATTTGAGCAGGTGACCATAATGACCAAAAATCCAAAACATCTCAAAGAAATTATATGAATTTTGCCCAAAATCCGAAGGTCACCGATTTGGTACAAACTTGCCTCACAGGTAGAGAGTCGGACAAAGTACAAAGCAAGGTAGACATGAACAGTCTTAGCCCAATGGCGTGGCGGTGGCACCCCTCAAAACTTGGGCCTTTTCACCCAGTACTTTTCGGCCTGTGGCACCCATACCGTATCCCTGAGTGGTGTCAAATTGGATTACACGGCAGCACTGGACGCCCTCGACATGTGGGTGATATGGCGGGTAAATCGGAGCAGGTGACCATAATGACCAAAAATCCAAAAAATCTCAAAGGAGAAACCATATGAATTTTGCCCAAAATCCGAAGGTGACCGATTTGGTCCAAACTTGCTTCATAGGTAGAGAGTCGAACAAAGTACAAAGCAAAGTAGACATGAACAGCCTTAGCCCATGGGCGTGGCGGTGGCACCCCTCCAAACTTGGGCCTTTTCACCTTGTATTCACTTTTGGGCCTGTGGCACCCATACCGTATCCCAGAGTCGTGTCAAATTGGACTCCACGGCAGCCCTGGACGTCGTCGACCTGTGGGAGATATGGCGGGTAAATCGGAGCAGGTGACAAAAATTACCCAAAATCCAAAAAATCTCAAAGAAACCATATGAATTTTGCCCAAAATCCAAAGGTGACCGATTTGGTCCAAACTTCCCTCAAAGATAGAGAGTCGGACAAAGTACAAAGCAGGGTACACATGAACAGCCTTAGCCCAAGGGTGTGGCGGTGGCACCCCTCCAAACTTGGGCTTTTTCACCCAGTATTCACTTTTGGGCCTGTGGCACCCATACCGTATCCTTGAATGGTGTCAAATTGCACTCCACGGCAGCCTTTGACGCCCTCGACCTGCAGGTGATATGGCGGGTAAATCGGAGCAGGTGACCATAATGACCCATAATCAAAAAAATCTCATAGGAGAAACCATATGAATTTTGCCCAAAATCCGAAGGTGACCGATTTGGTCCAAACTCTCCTAACAGGTAGAGAGTTAGACAAAGTACAAAGCAAGGTAGACATAAACAGCGTTAGCCTAAGGGTGTGGCGTTGGCACCCCTCCAAACTTGGGCCTTTTCACCCAGTATTCCTTTTTGGGCCTGTGGCACCTATACCGTATCCCTAAGTGGTGTCAAATTGGACTCCACAGCAGAACTGGGCGCCCTCGACCTGTGGGAAATATGGCGGGTAAATCGGAGTAGGTGACCATAATGATCTAAATTCCAAAAAATCACAAAGGAGAAACCATATGAATTTTGCCCAAAATCCGAAGGTGACCGATTTGGTCCAAACTTGCCTCACTGGTAGAGAGTCGGACAAAGTAGAAAGCAAGGTAGATATAAACAGCCTTAGCAGAAGGGCGTGGCGGGGGCACCCCTCCAAACTTGGACCTTTTCACCCGGTATTCACTTTTGGGCCTGTGGCACCCATACCATATCTCTGAGTGGTGTCAAATTGGACTCCACGGCAGCCCTGGACGCCCTCGACCTGTGGGTAATATGGTGGGTAAATCTGAGCAGGTGACCATTATGACCCAAAATCCAAAAAATCTCAAAGGAGAAACCATATGAATTTTGCCCAAAATCCGAAGGTGACCGATTTGGTCCAAACTTGCCTCACAGGTAGAGAGTCGGACAAAGTACAAAGCAAGGTAGACATGAATAGCCTTAGCCAAAGGGCGTGGCGGTGGAACCCGTCCAAACTTCGGCCTTTTCACCTTGTATTCAGTTTTGGGCCTGTGGCACCCATACCGTATCCCTGAGTGGTGTCAAATTGGACTCCACAGCAGCCTTGGACGCCCTCGACCTGTGGGTGATACAACGGGCAAATCTGAGCAGGTGACCATTATGACCCAAAAATCAAAAAAAATCTCAAAGGAGAAACCATATGAATTTTGCCCAAAATCCGAAAGTGACCGATTTGGTCCAATTCTGCCTCACACGTAGAGAGTCCGACAAAGTACAAAGTGAGGGAGACATGAACAGCCTTAGCCCAAGGGCGTGGCGGTGGCACCCCTCAAAACTTGGGCCTTTTCACCCAGTATTCACTTTTGGGCCTGTGGCACCCATACCGCATCCCTGAGTGGTGTCAAATTGGACTCAACGGCAGCTCTGGACGCCCTCGACCTGTGGGTGATATGGCGGGTAAATCGGAGCAGGTGACCATAATGACCCAAAATCCAAAAAATCTCAAAGGTGAGCGATTTGGTCCAAACTTGCCTCACAGGTAAAGAGTCGGACAACGTACAAAGCAAGGTAGACATGAACAGCCTTACCCCAAGGGAGTGGTGGTGGCACCCCTCCAAACTTCGGCCTTTTCACCTTGTATTCACTTTTGGGCCTGTGGCACCCATACCGTATCCCTGAGTGGTGTCACATTGGACTCCATGGCAGCCCTGGACGCCCTGGACCTGTGGGTGATAATGCGGGTAAATCAGAGCAGGTGACCATAATGACTCAGAATCCAATAAAATCTCAAAGGAGAAACCATATGAATTTTGCCCAAAATCCCAAGGTGACCGATTTGGTCCAAACTTGCCTCACAGATAGAGAGTCAGAGAAAGTACAAGGCAAGGTAGACATAAACAGCCTTAGCCCAAGGGCGTGGCGGTGGCACCCCTCCAAACTTGGGACTTTTCACCCAGTATTCACTTTGGGCCTAGGGCACCAATACCGTATCCCTGAGTGGTGTCAAATTGGACTCCATGGCAGCCCTGGACGCCCTCGACCTGTGGGTGTTACGTCGGGTGAATCTGAGCAGATGACCAAAATATGAGTTTTGCCCAAAATCCGAAGGTGACCGATTTGTTCCAAACTTGCCTCACAGGTAGAGAGTCGGACAAAGTACAAACCAAGGTTGACATGAATAGCCTTAGCCCATGGGCGTGGCGGTGGCACCCCTCAAAACTTGGGCCTTTTCACCCAGTATTCACTTTTGGGCCTGTGGCACCCATACCGTATCCCTGAGTGGTGTCAAATTGGACTCTACGGCAGCCCTGGACGCCCTCGACCTGTGGGTGATATGGCGGGTAAATCGGAGCAGGTGACAAAAATGACCATATGAATTTTGCCCAAAATCCGAAGGTGACCGATTTGGACCAAACTTTCCTCACAGGTAAAGAGTCGAACAAAGTACAAAGCAAGGTAGACATGAGCAGCTTTAGCCCAAGGGCGTGGCGGTGGCACCCCTCCAAACTTAGGCCTTTTCACCCATTATTCACTTTTGGGCCTTTGACACCCATACCGTATTCCTGAGTGGTGTGAAATTGGACTCCATGGCAGCCCTGGACGCCCTCGACCTGTTGGTGATTCGGCGGGTAAATCAGAGCAAGTGACCAAAATGACCCAAAATCCAAAAAATCTCAAAGGAGAAACCATATCAATTTTGTCCAAAATCCGAAGGTGACCGATTTGGTCCAAACTTGCCTCACAAGTAGAGAGTCGGACAAAGTACAATGCAAGGTTGACATGAATAGCCTTAGCCAAAGGGTGTGGCGGTGGCACCCCTCCAAACTTAGGCCTTTTCACCCATTATTCACTTTTGGGCCTTTGACACCCATACCGTATCCCTGAGTGGTGTCAAATTGGACTCCATGGCAGCACTGGACGCCCTCGACCTGTGGGTGATTCGGCGGGTAAATCAGAGCAAGTGACCAAAATGACCCAAAATCCAAAAAATCTCAAAGGAGAAACCATATCAATTTTGTCCAAAATCCGAAGGTGACCGATTTGGTCCAAACTTGCCTCACAGGTAGAGAGTCGGACAAAGTACAATGCAAGATTGACATGAATAGCCTTAGCCCATGGGCGTGGCGGTGGCACCCCTCAAAACATGGGCCTTTTCACCCATTATTCACTTTTGGGCCTGTAGCACCCATATCGTATCCCTGAGTGGTTTCCAATTGGACTCCACGGCAGCCCTTGACGCCCTCGACCTGTGGGTGATATGGCGGGTAAATCGGAGCAGGTGACAAAAATGACCAAATCCCAAAATCTTAAAGGAGAAACCATATGAATTTTGCCCAAAATCCGAATATGACCGATTTGGTCCAAACTTGCTTCACAGGTAGAGAGTCGGACAAAGTACAAAGCAAAGTAGACATGAACAGCCTTAGCCCAAGGGTATGGCGGTGGTACCCCTCCAAACTTGGGCCTTTTCACTCAGTATTCACTTTTGGGCCTGTGGCACCTAAACCGTATCCCTGAGTGGTGTCAAATTGGACACCACGGCAGCCCTGGACGCCCTCGACCTGTGTGTGATACGGCGGGTAAATCTGAGCAGGTGACCATAATGACCCAAAATCCAAAAAATCTCTAATGAATTTTGCCCAAAATCCGAAGGTGACCGATTTGGTCCAAACTTACCTCACAGGTAGAGAGTCAGACAAAGTACAAAGCAAGGTAGACATGAAAAGCCTTAGCCCAAGGGCGTGGCGGTGGAACCCCTCCAAACTTGGGCCTTATAACCCAGTACTCACTTTTGGGCTGTGACACCCATACCGTAGCCCTGAGTGGTGTCAAATTGGACTCCACGGCAGCCCTGGACGCCGTCGACCTCTGGTGATATGGCGGGTAAATCTGAGCAGGTGACCAAAATGACCTAAATTCCAAAAAATCTCAAAGGAGAACCATATGAATTTTGCCCAAAATCTGAAAGTGACCGATTTGGTCCAAACTTGCCTCACAGGTATAGAGTCGGACAAAGTACAAACCAAGGTAGACATGAGCAGCCTTAGCCCAAGGGCGTGGTGGTGGTACCTCTCCAAACTTGGGCCTTTTCACCCAGTATTCACTTTTGGGTCTGTGGCACCCATACCGTATCCCTGAGTGGTGTCACATTGGACTCCACGGCAGCCCTGTACGCCCTCGACCTGTGGATGATACAGCTTGTAAATCTGAGCAGGTGACCATAATGACCCAAAATCCAAAACATCTCACAGGAGAAACCATACGAATTTTGCCCAAAATCCGAAGGTGAGCGATTTGGTCCAAACTTTCCTCACAGGCAGAGTCAGACATAGTACAAAGCAAGGTAGACATGGACAGCCTTAGCCCAAGGGTGTGGCAGTGGCACCCCTCCAAACTTGGGCTTTTTCACCCAGTATTCACTGATGGGCCTGTGTCACCCATACCGTATCCCTGAGTGGTGTCAAACTTCACACCACGGCAGCCATGGATGCCCTCGACCTGTGGGTCATAAGGCGGGTAAATCGGAGGAGGTGACCAAAATGACCCAAAATCCAAAAAATCCCAAAGGAGAAACCATATGAATTTTGCCCAAAATCCGAAGGTGACCGATTTGATCCAAACTTGCCTCACAGGTAGAGAGTCGGACAAAGTACAAAGCAAGGTAGACATGAACAGCCTTAGCCCAAGGGCGTGGCGGTGGCACCCCTCCAAACTTGGGCCTTTTCACCCAGTATTCACTTTTGGGCCTGTGGCACCCATACCGTATCCCTGAGTGGTGTCAAATTGGACTCCATGTTAGTCCTGGACGCCCTCGACCTGAGGGGTGATATGGCGGGTAAATCGGAGCAGGTGACAACAATGACCCACAATCCAAAAAATCTCAAAGGAGAAACCATATGAATTTTGCCCAAAATCCGAAGGTGACCGATTTGGTTCAAACTCTCCTAACAGGTAGAGAGTCACAGTACCAAGCAAGGTAGACATGAACAGCCTTAGCCCAAGGGCGTGGTGGTGGCACCCCTCCAAACTTGGGCCTCTTCACCCAGTATTCACTTTTGGGCCTGTGGCACTCATACCGTATCCCTGAGTGGTGTCAAATTGGACTCCACGTTAGCCCTGGACGCTCTCGACCTGTGGGTGATATGGCGTGTAAATTTAAGCAGGTGACCAAAATGACCCATAATCCAAAAATCTTGCCACACAGGTAGAGAGTCGGACAAAGTACACTTCAAGGTAGACATGAACAGCCTTAGCCCAAGGGCGTGGCAGTGGCACCCCTCCAAACTTGGGCCTTTTCACCCAGTATTCACTTTTGGGTCTGTGGCACCCATACCGTATCCCTGAGTGGTGTCACATTGGACTCCACGGCAGCCCTGTACGCCCTCGACCTGTGGATGATACAGCTTGTAAATCTGAGCAGGTGACCATAATGACCCAAAATCCAAAACATCTCAAAGGAGAAATTATATGAATTTTTCCCAAAATCCCAAGGTGACCGATTTGGTCCAAACTTGCCTCACAGGTAGAGAGTCAGACAAAGTAGAAAGCAAGGTAGACATGAACAGCCTTAGCCCAGGAGAATCACAAGGGGATGCAAAACAGACTGCCAAGCCACAGAAGACAGACCAGAACGCCAAATGGGGCAAACCAGCACTCCCACCCCGCAACGCATCACCAGCTGTGGTCCTGCAGCCGGCATTACCCCAGACAGCCAGGAAAACTCCGTGCCTCAAGCCAGCAACACCACCCGGGAACCAGCTCGACCTCCTGTGCAGGCTCATTAACTACCTTGTCAGGGTCATCAGTAGGCTCCTGCAGAATCAAGACACAGCCCCCACAAACAACGCTGGCCTGCATGCCTTATTCCTGATGGAGACAATGGGCACCCAGCTGGAAGACCAGCCCACACCTACCACCAACCCATCCCCCGACAGCTGTCACACAGTGAATATTCACATTCATGATCGAGCAAAGTAGTGATGTAAACACCCTGAATATCCTGCAATGGGACGTGCAGGGGCTAAGGAGCAAGAAGCACAAAATCCAGCAGGCAATTATCCAAGATAATATCAAACACCAAAAATAAACCCAATGAAATCACAGCTGCCAATTTTTCTTAGCATCTAATGAAAATTTTCCAACCACACCATCAACTGCCACAGCAGGTACCTATTGTTGGTCATAATTGTTTTATTTATATATATATACATACACCAAAAGACCCTTTCTTCCCCACAAGGGAGGTTTATAGAAAGGAAATGTGTATATTGAGGGAATTATTATGTATATATTTCCCTCTTACTCACTGGTGGGTACAGTTCTTACCTTTCTCACCAGACGCCAGGCAGTTGATTTCAACTACTGTCAGTCGTCAGCCTCATCATCAGACGCCTCCACTCATCTCGATCCTCATAAATTTGTTCATTTACTTCTTCCAACGTTAAATTTCTTCCTTCTAAGTTCTTTTTCACACAGTCCATCCACCTTTTCCTGGGTCTTCCAACTGGCCTCCTTCCTCTAGGCTGCAATTCCAAATACTTCCTTGGATATCTACTTTCCTCCATTCTTTTCATATGACCAAACCATCTCAAGTTGTTTCTTTCTATGATTCCAACATGTAACTCATTTACCAAAAATTTGTATGTTTAATAAAACATGAGAGATACAATATAAATAGTTTTTGTATAAAAATTGTACAACACATGTTTCAACAATAACTTAACAACACTGAAAAATTAATCCCATTTGGATTTTTTAGTCATTAACTGTTCCGTTCCATCTTCTGCTATCGCTACGTACACCTTCTTTTCCCGATATTGTGACTTCATGTCATAATAACAGCATTCTGGAAAAGAAAGAAAAGTAAATGTAATAGCTAATACATCTAGTCTTGTCTTAATTTTATAGAAATTCAACCCAGTATCATAAAGCAGACAACTGAGTACTATAAATATCAAAATATAACACTTAAAAAATGATGATCAAAAACAGGTTTTTCAAGTCTTTGGATCATAATTACATTTTCATAGCTGTACAAGTACCAAGGGGAAATAGCTCATGGACAAGTATAACTACAATAAACCCACCCATATCCAAACTAACTGGATTAAAGCGTGTTCAGATTTGTGTATTTTTTAGAAAAGTAAGGTAAACTTATCCCCCTCCACCCTCAGTCACCATTCTGCTACTCCAGTGCTAAATTTTTCTTTCTGAAATCATGTGATAATAAATGAAGTTCAGATACTGGCAGTTCTAATATGAAAGTGATTATGAATGTAAATGAACGTAAATGAAAATTAAACAGGCTAAAACTCTAGAATGCCCAAAGAAATTGTAGGAAACCACAACTTCATACATACATATACCAAGGCTTTTTCCCCCTTACAAGGGGGGTAGCCAAAAAGGAAAAGGCATAAAATCATTCCCACCCATTCCATACCTGAATACACTCCACACCCCTCCACCTTCCCTCTTATCTTAGCACCTCCTGGATGACGGGTCATCCCTACACCTTGTCCACTGCCCTGGGTCAGAGGCAGTGTCGCAAGACACAGCATATCCACAGCAAGGCCGCTTCATACATACAAGCAGGAATAAAGTGCTACTAACAATCCAAACCTATTAATATACCAAGACTTCTTCCCTTTTATAAGAGAGAGGGCCTGAAACCCAAACCTCAAAGTATTTCAAGAAAAGAGAAACCAGCCATGACCATTAGTTCATAAGTCATCGAAGAGATCTAGTAGACCTGTCCTAAGTGAGCGAGTAGAGCAGTGTAGTATAAAATGCTCTGCATATGATGGTTACATTCAGGTCATTTGATATCTGTTATCTGCCCAATTCTGCATTGGTATTATTTCAACTCAGGGTGGTGACCTAGACATAGGCACGCCAGTGCAATTCTAGTCTATCTTAGGAATGATCTCTCTGCTGGGTAATATATTAAGGGGGTCTGGTAAAGTACAGCGGCATCTCAGAATTCAAATGCCATCAGAAGTTGAACAACTTGGAATCTGTACAATCGCTCCTTCATGTGATCTCCTCTTAGCATCCATTCCCAAATGTCCATTTCTCATTACACTTTATAATCCACCAAGGCATTTACTTGGTTCTCTCAATCTACATTCTACCTCCACTCCTCCCTTTACTACCACATTCACACCCAAGTATCTAAACCTATCCACTTCCTTATCACTCACTTCCAATTTGCTGCCATCCTCTCTCCTAGTCCATCACATTACTTTTACCTACATTTATTTTCAATTTCCTTCTTTTCCACACCTTCCCAAACTCTGTCACTATCTTCCTTAATCCCTCCTTTGATCCTACTACAGTGCCTGTTTATCATCCATTCACACCTATCTCTTAACCTCTCCTTTCCCTACTAAACAGACATTCCCCTTTCATCCAAGGACACCTTCACCCCATCCTTTTCCCAGTCTTCCCCTCATGTTAACTCTATCTAGCTCTGCTTTCCACACATTTTATATATATAGATATTTTTTTACTAATCTTTCTTCGCCCATTCTTTCCTACAGCAGCGTACTATGTTCAGGTTACCATCCATCACTACGACAATACCATCACAGAATAGGCCAAGCCACAAAAGCAAATTACCCCAGACATAACCATTACACAAAAGACACTGAACATGTTAGCTATACCCACACAACACTTCTTCCTTGAGTAACTTATGGGCCACTCTGGTGGATATTGCCGGTTACCCGAGACCTGTGTCTCCTGCAAGAGAGATCTGGAGCAACAGATCAGCTGATACAGAAAAGGACCCATACTAGTGGAGTTCTGATTTTTATTCTCCAATTATTATACTTCGTTTTCAACTCGTGTATGGTTCCAACTTGTCTTCTATCATCTAGACTCTTCCAGTTTATGCACCTGTACAAAAAAATGCATTTTTCCACATCTTTGAGATATGTTGTTGACAACACTTCACCCCATTATTATACAACACATTAAGGAAAACTGCACTGTACACAATTATACACAACATACACTCTATATGGGATTTATGGAAAAATCCCATTCCAGCTATGGCATCCCTTGAGATGGGAATGCTCAGCAAGACAGTCTTGGGAATGACAACAACAACAATACCCTACAGTAGTTCCATCATTTGGCAAAGACTATTGATGTAGAGAGGAGAATTGTCTTCATTTTCAACTCATGTATGGTTCCAACTTGTCTAGACTATTCCAGTTTATGCACCTGTACAAAAAAATGCCTTTTCCCACATCTTTTGAGATATGTTGTTGACACTTCACCCCATTACTATACAACACATTAAGGAAAACTGCACTGTACACAATTATACACAACAAGAACACAACATACACTCTATACGGGATTTATGGAAAAATCCCATTCCAGCTATGGCATCCCTTGAGATGGGAATGCTCAGCAAGACAGTCTTGTGCATGACAACAACAATACCCTAAAGTATGTAGTTCCATCATTTGGCAAAGACTATTGATGTAGGGAGGAGAATTGTCTCAGTTTCATTTTCCCCTATGGTGTATGAATAATATCCTCAATGTTTTTAAGATAAGATAATTTCCCCACACACATTATATGGGGTTAAAATTTGTAACTTAAAAGAAAAAAATGCTTATTATGACTTACCGGCTTAGCATACAACTCAAAATTGACAACTTTGAAAACATTGGTTGTTCTAATGGATCTGATACCATCTCCTGTGTTGGCTGTAGTGGCACCTTTCCCTGGATTTGCCGACTCTGTACTTTTATCTGACATTGGTCTTCAAAGAAAAATCTGAAACAAAATAAAAATATCATAAATTTATACCAAAGAAAAAAATATTTTTTCTAATTATTGTAATCTTGAAAAATACAATGACGTGATAATACTATATTTTTGTATATTGCAGCTACTACAGTAACACAACACACTCTCACGCAGCAATAATCACAACAACAGACAATCTACCCTCAAAAAGACAACAAGCAAACACACTCATAAATCATTTTGCACAGACGAGCCATCTCACTTCTCACCCTGACGACCGACGCACTATTCGATGTAAGAAAAACTTTCCTACAGACTCAGACTATACACTCTTCATAGACAGTCAGACAAAACACATAATACATAATCTCAAGCACTCATCCGCCTGTGGCCCTGATAACATAAGTAACATCCACCTAAAACACATTGGACCACAAGGTATACACGCACTCACAAACATTGCAAACTACAGCTATTCACACAACACTATACCCGACATCTGGAAGCATGGTAAAATAATCACCATTCCAAAACCGAACAAAGACCCAACAATCCCAACATCGCACCGCCCAATCACACTTCTCTGCACCCCCTCTAAATTAATTGAACGCCTAATACTTAAACTTGTCACACCACATATTCCCCTTGCCGACTCACAACACGGTTTTAGGCCACTCCACTCCACAAACACTCTTCTGATAAACCTCACACAAAGAATTTTAGATGGCATCAATTCAGATAGGCCCCACCACAGACCACTTCTTATAACATTAGACATTAGTAAAGCTCTTGATGCTATCCCCCACCACAACCTAACAAATAAAATATATAACACAGACATGCACAATAACACCAAAAGATGGCTGGCCAATTATCTGGCAGGTAGGAATGCTTATGTGTCATATAATGGCCAATCATCGCACATCAGAAACATTAGGAATGGAGTACCACAGGGCTCTGTTCTATCCCCCACGCTCTTTAATCTATACATGCATGACTTACCCACACCAGACACCTCAGAAATACAAATCTCTTCCTACGCAGACGACATAACAATCACATGCACACATCGTAACACAGACAAAGCTGCAGAAATAATCCAGCCATACCTTGATACACTCAACACATGGTTCATCACAAACAGACTCAAAATATCTCCAACCAAATCTACAGCAACACTTCTCACCAACTGGACAAAAGAACACAAATACATACCTCATCTCTACATCAACAGCACTCTAATACCACACACAAACACACCAAAAATTCTTGGTGTAACATACGATACATCCATGTCTTTCAAACAACACATCACAAACATAAAAAACAAATGCACACCTAGACTTAACGCACTTAAGTCAATCACTGGAACAACATTTGGACAAAACAAAGAAACTAATACAACAATATACAAACAATGCATTCGCTCAGTGATGAATTATGCGAGTCCTGCATGGGCTCCTAATCTCAGTGAGACACACCACAACACCCTTCAAATCATACAAAACAAAGCCCTTAAAACAATTACAGGCTGCACAAATACAAAACCTACAGACCATTTACACCATGAAACAAAAGTCCTCAAAGTCAAGGACCACCTCGACATGACTCATGAGAGGCACACAAACACTTGCTGCAGCCACCACAAACACATCACACCTGCTACACTACATAGCAGAACACCCACACACACCAAGAAACATTAAAACAACACTCAAAGTCCTGTATCACACACAGATACTCTCTTCTCTTCCTCCACAACCACCAAATACCAGCCTCCGGAAACATATTCATAATCATATCACTCACCGCTCCATTAACACACTGAAAAACAACACACTGCTGCATGCCAGACCCCCTGATATCCACCCTTCTGAATCCTCTCTCCCACGAAAGGACAGAGTCCACCTGGCCAGACTGCGATGTGGCCACCACCCAGCACTTCTAAGCTACCAGAAGAGGCTGGATGACCGCTTTGTGAACAGCTGCCCAGGATGTAACACTTCACCCCATACCATACAACACATAATGGAAGACTGCATTATACACAATCATGCACACAAGCAACACAACATACACTCTATAAAGGATTTGTGGGAAAACCCAGTTTCGGCTGTGGCATTCCTTGGGGAGACGGGACTGCTCGGACAGACAGTCTAGGGAACGACAACAACAACAACTCCCTTTCCACCCCCGTTGTCCTCCTCACCTCCTCATTTCTCACTCTATCTAGCCTAGTAACCCTTATCATACTTCTCAGGCACCTTTATTCAAACACAAAGAATTATGAAAGGGATGGAAGTTCTCAATAGAGACAACCTATTAAAACGGGACAAAAGAGAAACTAGGGGACACGAAAAGAAACTAAAGAAAGACAGTTACAGAAGAGACATGGAGAGAAAAAAAAAAAAAATAGCTCCCACACAGAGTGATTGATGTCTGGAACAAACTGAACAGAGAAACATTGAATGCCAGAACTATACACGATTTCAAGAATAAACTGGATGTGGAGAGATAAAAAAAACGGGTCACTATGAGCATAGCTCCCGTCCCGTAAAATACAACTAGGTAAATACATTCATACTCCTCTCTTATGTTCCATGTTTCTACCCCATATAGTGCTGTTGGCACAATCACTCCTTCACACAACCTTCTCTTAGCATCCATTCCCAAATGTATATTTCTCATATTACACTTTTTAATTCCCCAAGGCATTTACTTGCTTCTCTCAATCTACATTCTAACCTCCACCTCCACTCCTCCATTTCCTTCAGTCTCCCTTAATACCTCCAGTCTGCTCCCACTTTCTCCACTTGTACATCTCATCACCTTTCTTTTACCCACATTTATCTTTAACTTCTTTTGCACACCTTCCCAAACTGTCACTAAATTCCTCAGTCCCTCCTCTGATCCTGCGAAAAGCACAGTGTCATCAGCAAACAACAACTGGCTTATCTCCCACTTTTCTCCATTTTCTTTAACCATCTCTAATCCCTGATCCACAACCCTTACATTTACCTCTCACATCACCCCATGTATAAACTGAACAGCCAAGGCGACATAACACATCCCTGACAAAGTCCCACCTTTACCTCAAACTACTCTCTCCATTTCTGATTCTAACACAAGCTCTACTACTCTTGTAAAAACTCTTGAATGCTTTTAAAAGCTTTCCTCCTATCCCATATATCTGCAATACCTCCCACAGTGCCTTCCTGTCTACCCTGTCATAAGCCTTTTCCAAATCCATAAAAGCCCAAAAAACATCCTTACCTTTTCCTAAAGTTTTCTCACATATCTGTCTTACCACAAAAATCTGATCCATGCAACCCCTACCTGTCCTAAACTCACACTGTTCCTCACCAATTACTCCCTCTGTTCCTCTCCTAATCCTCTCAATCAAGACCCTCCTATAAGCCTTCCCAACTACACTTAACAAACTAATCCCTCTGAAACTAATGCATTCGCACTTGTCCCCTTTTCCTTATAAAGTGGAATTATACAGTACAGACATATAGAAACAAAAATCAAATGTTCATGCATAGAATTCATATGAAAATTATATTACTCAGTCATACACTAGAATTCAAAACTATACACACTACCAGCTGAATGTTAAAAGAAAAAAAAATCAGCTTACTACTCCAGCCTATAAGGCCTACCAGCAGTGACACAATATATCAATCCACACACAAATACTCATTCACTCAGATCAAAGAAGTTCTACAAGACAGACCACTCAATAATTTACCCCTCCAGACATCAGCAGTCAGCACCAACGAAAAATACTTCTCAAGAGAAATGGTAACCACACTGGCATGATTGCAATCAGGACACCGTGACCATCTAGCAGTAATACAGTATCAGCACATATACTATATAGGCTTGACAACAGAATCAAGCCGCCATAGATCCAATTACCACATAGAAGACTCTCTTACCTACTCTATTTGCACTCTACAAGATCGAAGTTGTTATTTACTTTATGGCCTTTATCAAATTTATTTTATGACCGTCAAATTATGTAAGTTACACAAATAACATTTTGTGACATGTTTATCATGACAGCAAACTACATTTCAGGGATCCTTATCCATTTTCATACAAGAGCACCTTCAAATTACTTTTTCTATTTAATGTCAAGATATTCAACGCTGCTAGCTTTATTTCCCACTTCCGGAATCCTGCTCTTGGCCCTTGTCCTTGCTTAACTTATTGCTGAACTGTATAACTATTAAATTAGAAAGAAAAACTAATTTGATGACATGATATAAATGTCCTTTTGACATAGTAGGCTATGTGTTTGCTTGAATAATAGAAAAAATACAAAACTATCCCGAGAGATAGGAAAAACCTAATGAAGAGAAGAACAAAATTAAGAGTCAAACTACAAAAGACCAACCATCTACCATCCACCACCAACATCCAAAATGAACTGGAAGAAATTGAGAGAAAACTCATCCAGTCTCACAAAGATCAGAGAGCCCAAGAAGAATTAAGAGCCATCTCAAACATCCAAGTGAACAGCAAGTTCTTTTATGCATATGCCAATAAGAAGCTAAAAAATACACCATCCATAGGACCACTTATAGATCCAGCTGGGGAACTCGAGAGTGACCCAACTGAAATGGCAGAGTTGCTCAGACTGCAATATGAAAGGGTGTTCAGTGAACCAAAGGACCATATGAAGGTAATGGATCCACATACCTTCTTCAATGAACACCAGGTGACGCCACACCAACTATCGTCAGTAAAGATCTCCACAGAGGAGATAATAGTGGCCATTAACGAGATGGCACCAAATGCAGCAGCAGGACCAGATGGGTTCCATGCCCAACTGCTAAAAAACTGCAAACACCAACTAGCAGTACCCCTGAAACTGTTATGGGAAATGTCCCTACAAACAGGACATGTACCACGAGCCCTCAAAAATGGCACAATTACCCCTATACATAAAGGGGGTAGCAAAGGCATTGCCAAGAATTACAGGCCAGTGGTATTAACATCCCATCTAATTAAAATTATGGAAAGGGTAGTGCGGAAAGCCATCGTTGAATATCTTGAAACAATTGAGGCATTCAACAATGGCCAACATGGATTCAGACAAGGACGTTCATGCCTCTCTCAACTACTTGCCCATTATGACAAAATACTAGATGACACCAAAGATGGGGACAACGTGGACGTCATATACCTTGATTTTGCAAAAGCATTCGATAAGGTGGACCATGGAATCCTTTTGCACAAAATGCGAGCACTTGGTATATGCGGAGCCCTAGGCAAATGGCTCCACAGTTTCCTATCCGATAGGATACAGCGAGTGAATGTACAGGGTACTTATTCACAGGCAAGCAGGGTTGTTAGCGGTGTCCCCCAAGGAACTGTCCTGGGTCCCCTACTATTCCTCATCATGATAGGGGACATAGACAGGGACCTTAAATACTCTACAGCGACATCCTTTGCCGATGACACGCGCATCGAACTGAAAATACGTACGCGACAAGATGCCGATAACCTACAGCAAGACCTCAATGAAATTCTGAGGTGGGCGGAGGTGAACAACATGGCACTGAACGGGGAAAAGTTCGAACTTCTGCGCTATGGTCGCCATCTGGATCTAAAGATCTCAACACACTACTACTGTGGCCAGCAAGAGATCATTGCGAAAGATGTAGTGAAAGATCTGGGAGTGAGCATGAGCAGTGATGCCTCCTTCTCCCATAACATAAGCCAAGCAACGTCCAAAGCGAGGCGACTAGCAGGGTGGATACTTCGTACCTTCCAGACAAGAAGTCCAAGATGTATGCTGACCCTGTGGAAATCGTTAGTCTTGCCACACCTAGAATACTGCTGCCAGCTCTGGTCTCCCCAGAAAGTATCAGAAATCATGGAAATCGAAGGGCCCCAAAGGACCTTCACCAACAAAATACATGGGCTCCAGGATCTGAACTACTGGGAGAGACTGAAGGAGTTGCAGTTGTTTTCTCTCCAACGACGCAGGGAACGCTACATCATCATCTACGTCTGGAAGGTATTAGAAAAGAAGGTGCCCAACACCGGCATACAAGTATCAGTCCACCAAAGAAGAGGGAGGCTATGTTATGTGAGGACCACTCCCGGTTCAACACTAAACATCAAATCCAGAATCCATAACAGCTTCTCGTTCAGTGGACCAAGGTTATTCAACTGTATCCCGCCCCAACTGAGAAACATCTCAGGGGTGTCTCCAGACACCTTCAAAAAACATCTGGATATATGGTTGGCCAAAATACCAGACCAACCACCAACACCAGGATACATCAGCCCCAACGCCAATCGTCTGACCGATTGGACAATTGATGTGAGGGAGCTACCTGGTCACAGTGGGACTCCAGTCTAGCTGCGTCGATCACCGACAGAAATCTTCTAAGTGTATCTAAGTGTAACTTATTTTGAGGAATCTGGGCATTTCCATGACGAGTATTGAGATTAACGAATGTCTTTCAAATCTAAAGATTAAATAAAATTGGAATACGAATGACTAAAATAAAATAGAATTTCTCCTTTTTAATGCATGTTGGTGTTGATTGTGGTGTGGTATGTATTAATTACTTGTGGGATTCTTGTATTATTGTATATACAAAGGAATATGAAATAGAAAAATACTTAACCTACCCTGTCTTAATTGTTTATATACAACTCTAATTTATTGCTCTTCCGTTTTCTTTGCAATTCTTTTCTTGTTAGATATCATATGTACCTTTTATTTTTATTGAAGCAGATATAGCATTTGCTAATTTATGGCCAAGTATTCAATTAGTATTTGTTGTCAAAAAGGACAAATGTGCAGAGAAAATAGTATATACAAGTTTGGATTTGAAAGATACATAACACAAAAAGTCCAACTTTAAATACTCAGTCAATGGAAAAATCTAGCCGTAAATTCCTCAAAGGCAAATCTTCTCATGGATATTGGGACTAATTATTTCTTTTAAGGATGAAGGTAAGATAGTCAATGAGAGATCCAAGGTTTGATAGTCGTGTTTAGAGTCACTTTGGTGTGAACATAACTGGACATATAAATACAAATTTTCGAGTTGTGAGCAGATGCCCTCTTCGCCAATGCTGCGCTCTGAGAATCTATCTCTTGAACAACAGTCTTGTAAGCAGCTGCCGGTTCCTATGGTCAAAGAGGTTCGACCAGGGTATGTTACTAAATGTGTTACGTGTGATTGTGCTTGTGTGTGTGTGATTCACCATGGTCTTGGATCACGTGTTGGACTCGTGATTAACAGCTATTTCCCTCCTGGAAGAGTACCCAGAGCTCATACATGACTGATCTATAGGTAATGTTGTGACTTTACACGCACAAACACATCCAACTCCCCGCCCACGAGAGGTGGAGTAACGATTCGCAGCGCAGCGATACTGAAATTTCAGCCCTGAGAGGGATTTGAACCCGGATCGCCATAGTGGCGGCCGCAAACTCTAACCACTGCGCCAGCGAGACGTGTGTGTGTGTATTCACTTGGTCTTTGGATCACGTGTTGGACTCGTGATCAACAGCTATTTCCCTCCTAGAAGAGAGCTCAGAGCTCGTAGGTTCCGATCTATGGGTAATGCTATGACCTTGCACACACACACACACCCAACTCACCGCCCACGAGAGTCAGAGTAACGACCCGAAGCGCAGCGGTACCGAAATAATTTCGGCCCTGGGCAGGATTCGAACCAGGAACTCCAGGCCACTCTCGTGGCTGGTCAGTGCTCTACCAACTGCGCCACCGAGTCGTGTGCGCGCGTGTGTATGTCCTATGGTCTGAATGTATGTACTTTGTCCCCGAATTGGCCAATGGATTGCACATAATTGAACAGAAACCTTTGGCACAAACTCTAGTCAAGCTGATTTAAAAACAGGCAAGGTGCAGGGGATCAAATCCAATTTCTACAGAGATTTTTATAAAGAAAATTAAAAACAACTACAAATGGCAAAAAGATCCTTATGTGTGACTGATATCGCATGACTGATTACTCGTTTTGATGAACGAGAGATGACGCACACGCACACGCACATTAAAGTGAGAGAACGACACAGCGATCCGCGCAGGTAAAGTATGTCATCATAACTATATCAGAACAAATCGTGAACGATATTATCCATAAAAGTGAATTCAAGAAAGTAACGTTTATGATAATTCGAGCGTATCCAATCATCAGCATATATAACGCAAGGACGCAGCTTCAAGCTAACAAGACATAGTGGGCAATGTGGATAATTATCCACATTGCCCACTACATGATGTTTATTGAGGTAGTGCATTTCCTATTCTAATAGGAAATGCACTACCTCAATAAACATCATGTAGTCACACTATGAGCAGCTACAAAATGCATTTATGGTATTGTTAAGGTGAGACTAAACACACACACACAGTGTTAACATACGCAGCATTAGAATAGGGAAGGGTGACATGATTACTGTATTCAGATGTATGAAAGGAGTACAGAAAAGCGACAGCGATGATCTATTGGTATGGGAAAAAATCGAATAAAGCTGAAAAAGATGAGATATCTAGAAACTGTTTTCGGTATTTGTGGAATAGTGCAGCCAAGGAAATAATCCAGTCATAAGTGTAATGATTTTAATGCAAAATTTGACCGATGAAGACAAAAACGGTGGGGTTTAACCCAACTTCGTACCACACACTTGTTACTCATCCTATACTTGTTCTTTATAGCTCCCAATGTCTCAAAACACAACTGGCATAGAAAGTTTCAGGCACATCTTAACTTCACCTCTCAACCCTAACTCCCCCCTCTCTCCATCTCCCTACTCATCAATATATAACCCTTCTCCCCTCCCAAAACATTGATACAAAGACACGCAAATATAAGAAATTAGCCGGGTACGTTCAATACCAACACACACTTTTCCCAAATGAGGCTGATGTCCTTGGAAAAAGAAGAATCAATTCTACTGAGGGAGATTCAGTCCTGTAAGCACTATATTGGCGATTATACACAAGATAGCGTTCTGAGACCCGTGTTCACTAGTATATTTGTCAGCAATATTGCATCGAAAAGGTGGAGTCACAGAGGTATTACAGGAACTTAGAGCTGGGGCCTTGGTATGCTTTATTTTTGATTGATTTTCATTGCCAGGACCTTCATGTGTAAACTAAAGGAAATGTAAGGTCCGTGATGTTAGAATTTGTTCAATCGGAGGAGTTAACTTTTATCTTTCACTGTTGGATATCTGCTTGATTCCCTGCTGTCTAGAATCATAATGAGTCACTGTTAATTTCTGGAGAGAGGATTCTATTATATTCAATTTTATGTAAAGGAGATATAGAAGTTAAAAGTGACCAGCCTTCTTATTTAAGTCACAAGTGGATCTCTCTACTCAAATAATATATATATATGTATATATACATATATATATATATATATATATATATATGTATATATATATATGCAGAAAAATATTAATTGCAAATGTACGATATTGGTAAGATGCATTCTTGTTTGGTTTTATATGGAAATTCTATTCATATAACCAAGACTGATATTGTTATAGTTACCCCTTAAATATTTACTCAAGTTTTCTGTATAATAGCAAAAATTAAATAAGAAAATGGAGTTTTAAGGAGAAGCTATAATTTTTTAAATCTTCTATTGCCATGTAGTAAAACTGTCTTGCAGCAACTACATACATATATCAAGGGCTTTTCCCCCCTTACAAGGGAGGTAGCCAAAATCAAAGGCATAAATTCCCATATCCTCCACTCCCATTCCCCACCCTTCTCTCGGTTCCTCTTGAACTGGATGATGGCTTATCCCTGCATCTCGCCCACCGCCCCGGTTCAGAAGACAGAAGCAATACAACAAGACAAAGTACATCCAGAGCAAAGACACTTCATTTGATACCCCGTCTGTGGTATTGGCTGCATGTTATTGTAAGGTTAAAACCTGCTCAGTAGCATGCAGCTGATACTTTAGGGTCTATATGGGGCTTCCCTACAGACTAGAGCCACACATCTCTATTCCTAGAGAAATTATGCTACTCTATCATACTGTGAGTGTCCCTCCGTTATGCTGTCCCCTCTTAATACTGTCCTGTAGCCAGTTCTTTGAATATTAATTTCCTTTATCGCCGAACCCTGTGGTAGGGGAAAAGAACGCTGCCAGCGAGTGTTCCTACTTGAGTCGTAAAAGGAGACAAAAATGGGAAGGGGATGAAATAGAATAATACCTAAACTACAACATTAATATTCCCTATTCTAAAACATAAAATAAACAGCTGGGCACTTGCGTTACTGCGTTAGTAACGCACTACCTGTCCGGCGGTAACGTGCCCAGCTCTTACTTTGGTTACGTTAGATTAAGTTTGGTTAGGTTAGGTTTGATTAGGTTATGTTTGGCTAGGCTAGGTTTGGTAAAGTTAGGTTTGGTTCACTTAAGTTTAATTAGGTTGAGTTAATCTAGGTTAGGTTTGGTTAGGTTAGGTCTGGTTTAGTTAGGTTAGGTTTAGGTTATGTTATTTTGGTTAGCTTAGATTAGGTTAGGTTGGTTTGGTTAGGTTGGTTATTCTAGGTTAGGTTAGTTAAGCTAGACTAGGTTAGGTTTCAGTTCCTCTTGCACAAGACTATTCCTCACCTACTGTATGGTTTCGATGAGTAATGGAAATATTGAGTGTATTATGGACTGGTTCTGTGCTCCTGCATTGTTTGGAGTTTCGTGTTGCGTGCCTTTGCACATGGGGCCGAGGGCATACGGCCTCTGCCCTCGGGTCTGCGGGCTGGTGCCTGGTGACTAAGGTCTCGGCCCTCGGGCTTACAGCCTGGTGCCTAGGACATATGAGGTCTGTGGTATGGTACATGGTGTCTGGTGTTTGGGGTCTCGCGAGTCTTCGGGCCTAGGGACTAAGGCCTCGGGCTCAGGACTAAGGCCCTTGGGCTTAGGCTGCTCATGTCTACCTTGTTGTGCACTATGTCCGACTCTCTCCCTGTGGGGCAAGTTTGAGCCAAATCGGTCACCTTCGGATTTTCGGATAATTTTGAGGGTCATTTTGAGGGTCATTTTGGCCACTTGCACCTATTGGGTTACCACCTCAGCCAAAGGTCGACGGCCACCAGTGCTCTTGTTGATTGCACTTAGATACTGCTCAGGATAAAATACGGGCGCCAAGAGGCGGAAATGAGAGGAGTAAAACACACAAACAAATTTAGCTGGTCGCCACGACCTCGCTCTTGGGCACAGGTTCCCCACGTCTACCTCGCTGTGCTCTGTAAAGGACTCTCTCCCTCTGGGCCAAATTGGAGACATGACGATTTTTGTCCAAATCCGTGGGTTCACCCCTTTGGTAATTTTGAGGGTTATTTTGCCCACTTGCCCCGATTGGGTCACCACCTCAGCCACAGGTCGAGGGCCGTCAGGGCTCTTGCTGATCGCACTTAGATACTGCTCAGGATAGAAACACGGGCGCCAAGAGGCGGAAATGAGAGGGGGAGAACACACAAACACAAATTTCGCTGGTCGCCATGACCTCGCCCTTGGGCCCAGGTTCCCCACGTCTACCTCGCTGTGTTCTGTGGAGGACTCTCTCCCTCTGGGGTAAGTTTGGGCCAAATCGGAGACATGGTCATTTTGGACATTTGCCCCGATTGGGTCACCACCTCAGCCACAGGTCGAGGGGCATCACGGCTCTTGCTGATCGCACTTACAGCTCAGGGTAAAGATACGGGCGCCAAGAGGCGGAAACGAGAGGGGGAAAACATACAAACAAATTTGGCTGGTCGCCACGACCTCGCCCTTGGGCCCAGGTTCCCCACGTCTACCTCGCTGTATTATGTGGAGGACTCTCTCTCTCTGAGGTAAGTTTGGACCATATCGGAGACAAGACGATTTTTGGTCAAATCCGTGGGTAATTTTGAGGGTAATTTTGGCCACTTGCCCCGATTGGGTCACCACCTCAGCCAATGGTCGAGAGCCATCAGGGCTCTTGCTGATTGCACTTAGATACTGCTCAGGATAAAAATACGAGCCCTCTGGGGTAAGTTTGGGCTAAATTGGAGACATGACGATTTGTGTCCAAATCCGTGGGTACAGCAGCCCTGGACGCCCTCAAAATGTGAGTGAGAAGGTGGGTAAATTGGAGCTGGTGACCAAAATGACCCAAAATCGAAAAAATCTCAAAGCGGGAATTTAGCCGAAAATCTGAAGGTCACCCATTTGACCCAAACTTACCCCACAGGGACAGAGTCGGACACAGTGCACGGCAAGGTAGACTCGAGGAGTCTGGGCTCAAGGGCGTGGCGTTGGCGTCCCTCCAAAATTGGGACTTTTCATGCATTTTTCATTTTTGGACCTCTGGCGCCGGTACTGTTGACCTGAGTGGTGTCCAAGTGGAGTCCACAGCAGCCCTGGACGCCCTCGACCTGTGAGTGAGAAGGTGGGTAAATTGGAGCTGGTGACCAAAATGACCCAAAATCGAAAATTTTTCAAAGCGTTACACGGGAATTTTGCCGTAAATCCGAAGATCAGCGATTTGGCCCAAACTTACCCCACAGTGCCAGAGCCGGACAGAGTGCACGGCAAGGTAGACGCGAGGAGTCCGGGCTCAAGGGCATGGCGTTGGCGCCCTTCCAAAATTGGGACTTTTCATGCATTTTTCATTTTTGGACCTCTGATGCCCATACTGTTGACCTGAGTGGTGTCCAAGTGGAGTCCACAGCAGCCCTGGACGCCCTCGACCTATGAGTGAGAAGGTGGGTAAATTGGAGCTGGTGACCAAAATGACCCAAAATCGAAAAAACCTTAGAGCGTTACACAGGAATTTTGTCGAAAATCCGAAGGTCACCGATTTGGCCCAAACTTACCCGACAGGGACAGAGTCGGACACAGTGCACGGCAAGGTAGACGCGAGGAGTCTGGTCTCAAGGGCGTGGCGTTAGCGCCCCTCCAAATTTGGGACTTTTCATGCATTTTTCATTTTTGGACCTCTGGCGCCGGTACTGTTGACCTGAGTGGTGTCCAAGTGGAGTCCACAGCAGCACTGGACGCCCGCCACCTGTGAGTGAGAAGGTGGGTAAATTGGAGCTGGTGACCAAAATGATCCTAAATCGAAAAAATCTCAGCGTGATATACGGGAATTTTGCCGAAAATCCGAAGGTCACCGATTTGGCCCAAACTTACCCCACAGGGACAGAGTCGGACACAGTGCACGGCAAGGTAGACGCGAGGAGTCTGGGCTCAAGGGCGTGGCGTTGGCGCCCCTCCAAATTTGGGACTTTTCATGCATTTCTCATTTTTGGACCTCTGGCGCCCATACTGTTGACCCGAGTGGTGTCCAAGTGGAGTCCACAGCAGCCCTGGACGCCCTCGACCTGTGAGTGAGAAGGCGGGTAAATTAGAGCTGGTGACCAAAATGATCCTAAATCGAATTTTGCCGAATTTTGCCGAAAATCCGAAGGTCACCGATTTGGCCCAAACTTACCCGACAGGGACACAGTCGGATACAGTGCACGGCAAGGTAGACGCGAGGAGTCTTGGCTTTAATAAAGGCGTGGCGTTGGCGCCCCTCCAAAATGGGACTTTTCATGCATTTTTCATTTTTGGACTTCTGGCGCCCATACTGTTGACCTGAGTGGTATCCAAGTGGAGTCCACAGCAGCCCTGGACGCCCTCGACCTGTGAGTGAGAAGGTGGGTAAATTGGAGCTGGTGACCAAAATGACCCAAAATCGAAAAAATCTCAAAGCGTTATACACGGGAATTTTGCCGCAAATCCGAGGGTCACCGATTTGGCCCAAACTTACCCCCACTGGGACAGAGTCGGACACAGTGCACGGCAAGGTAGACGCGAGGAGTCTGAGCTCAGGGGCGTGGCGTTGGCGCCTCTCCAAAATTGGAACTTTTCATGCATATTTCACTTATGGACCTCTGGCGCCCATACTGTTGACCTGAGTTGTGTCCAAATGAAGTCCACAGCAGCCCTGGACGCCCTCGACCTGTGAGTGAGAAGGTGGGTAAATTAGAGCTGGTGACCAAAATGACCCAAAATCGATATTTTCGATTTTGGGTCATTTTGGTCACCAGCTCCAAGTTACCCACCTTCTGACTCACAGGTCGAGGGCGTCCAGGGCTGCTGTGGACTCCAATTCGACACCACTCAAGTCAACAGTACCGGCGCCAGAGGTCCAAAAGTGAAAAATGGGTGAAAAGTCCCAAATTTGGAGGGGCGCCAACGCCACGCCCTTTAGCCAAGGCTCTTCGCGTCTACCTTCCCGTGCAGTGTGTCCCACTCTGTCCCTGTGGGGTAAGTTTGGGTCAAATCGGTGACCATCGGATTTTCGGCAAAATTACGGGAATTTTGCCGAAAATCCGATGGTCACCGATTTGACCCAAACTTACCCCACAGGGACAGAGTGGGACACACTGCACGGGAAGGTAGACGCGAAGAGCCTTGGCTAAAGGGCGTGGCGTTGGCGCCCCTCCAAATTTGGGACTTTTCACCCATTTTTCACTTTTGGACCTCTGGCGCCGGTACTGTTGACTTGAGTGGTGTCGAATTGGAGTCCACAGCAGCCCTGGACGCCCTCGACCTGTGAGTCAGAAGGTGGGTAACTTGGAGCTGGTGACCAAAATGACCCAAAATCGAAAATATCGATTTTGGGTCATTTTGGTCACCAGCTCTAATTTACCCACCTTCTCACTCACAGGTCGAGGGCGTCCAGGGCTGCTGTGGACTTCATTTGGACACAACTCAGGTCAACAGTATGGGCGCCAGAGGTCCATAAGTGAAATATGCATGAAAAGTTCCAATTTTGGAGAGGCGCCAACGCCACGCCCCTGAGCTCAGACTCCTCGCGTCTACCTTGCCGTGCACTGTGTCCGACTCTGTCCCAGTGGGGGTAAGTTTGGGCCAAATCGGTGACCCTCGGATTTGCGGCAAAATTCCCGTGTATAACGCTTTGAGATTTTTTCGATTTTGGGTCATATTGGTCACCAGCTCCAATTTACCCACCTTCTCACTCACAGGTCGAGGGCGTCCAGGGCTGCTCTGGACTCCAATTGGACACCACTCAGGTCAACAGTACCGGCGCTAGAGGTCCAAAAATGACAAATGCATGAAAAGTCCCCAATTTGGAGGGGCGCCAACGCCACGCCCTTGAGCCCAGACTTCTCGCGTCTACCTTGCCGTAAACTGTGTCCCACTCTGTCCCTATGGGGTAAGTTTGGGTCAAATCGGTGATATTCGGATTTTCGGCAAAATTTCCGTGTACACTTTGAGATTTTTACGATTTTGGGTCATTATGGTCACCAGCTCCAATTTACCCACCTTCTCACTCACAGGTCGAGGGCGTCCAGGGCTGCTGTGGACTCCACTTGGACACCACTCAGGTCAACAGTACCGGCGCCAGAGGTCCAAAAATGAAAAATGCATGAAAAGTCCCAAATTTGGAGGGGCGCCAACGCCACGCCCTTGAGCCCAGACTCCTAGCGTCTACCTTGCCGTGCACTGGGTCCGACTCTGTCCCTGTGGGGTAAGTTTGGGCCAAATCGGTGATCTTCGGATTTTCGGCATAATTCCCGTGTATAACGCTTTGAGATTTTTTCGATTTTGGGTCATTTTGGTCACCAGCTCCAATGTACCCACCTTCTCACTCACAGCTCGAGGGCGTCCAGGGCAGCTGTGAACTCCACTTGGACAACAATCAGGTCAACAGTACCGGCGCCAGAGGTCCATAAGTGAAAAATGCATGAAAAGTCCCAATTTGGAGGGGCGCCAACACCACGCCCTTGAGCCCAGACTACTCGCGTCTACCTTGCCGTGCACTGTGTCCGACTCTGTCCCTGTGGGGTAAGTTTGGGCCATATCGGTGACCTTTGGATTTTCGGCAAATTTGAGATTTTTTCGATTTTGGGTCATTTTGGTCACCAGCTCCAGGGCTGCTGTGGACTTCATTTGGACACCACTCAGGTCAACAGTACCGGCGCCAGAGGTCCATAAGTGAAAAATGGGTGAAAAGTCCCAAAATTTGGAGGGGCGCCAACGTCACGCCCTTGAGCCCAGACTCCTTGCGTCTACCTTGCCGTGCACTGTATCCGACTCTGTCCCTGTGGGGTAAGTTTGGGCCATTCGCTGACATTCGGATATTCGGCATAATTTTGGGCCATTTTGGCCACCAGCTCCAATTTACCCACCTTCTTACTCACAGGTCGAGGGCGTCCAGAGCTGCTGTGGACTCCACTTGGACACCACTCAGGTCAACAGTACCGGCGCCAGAGGTCCAAAAATGAAAAATGCATGAAAAGTCCCAAATTTGGAGGGGCGCCAACGCCACGCCCTTGAGCACAGACTACTCGCGTCTACCTTGCCGTGCACCGTGTCCCACTCTGTCCCTGTGGGGTAAGTTTGGGCCAAATCGGTGATCTTCGGATTTGCGGCATAATTCCCGTGTTTGAGATTTTTTCGATTTTGGGTCATTATGGTCACCAGCTCCAATTTACCCACCTTCTCACTCACAGGTCGAGGGCGTCCAGGACTGCTGTGGACTCCACTTGGACACCACTCAGGTCAACAGTATGGGCGCCAGAGGTCCAAAAGTGAAAAATGCATGAAAAGTCCCAAATTTGGAGGGGCGCCAATGCCAAGCCCTTGAGCCAAGACTCCTCGCGTCAACCTTGCCGTGCACTCTGTCCGACTCTGTTCCTGTGGGGTAAGTTTGGGCCAAATCGGTGACCCTCGGATTTGCGGCAAATTTCCTGTGTACGCTTTGAGATTTTTTCGATTTTGGGTCATTTTGGTCACCAGCTCCAATTTACCCACCTTCTCACTCACAGGTCGAGGGCGTCCAGGACTGCTGTGGACTCCACTTGGACACCATTCAGGTCAACAGTATCGGCGCCAGAGGTCCAAAAATGAAAAATGCATGAAAAGTCCCAAATTGGAGGGGGCGCTAACGCCACGCCCTTGAGACCAGACTCCTCGCGTCTACCTTGCCGTGCACTGTGTCCAACTCTGTCCATGTGGGGTAAGTTTGGGCCAAATCGGTGACCTTCGGATTTTCGGCAAAATTACCGTGTATAACGCTTTGAGATTTTTTCGATTTTGGGTCATTTTGGTCACCAGCTCCAAGTTACCCACCTTCTCACTCACAGGTGGCGGGCGTCCAGGGCTGCTGTGGACTCCACTTGGACACCACTCAGGTCAACAGTACCGGCGCCAGAGGTCCAAAAGTGAAAAATGGGTGACAAGTACTAAATTTGGAGGGGCGCTAACGCCACGCCCTTGAGCCCAGACTCCTCGCGTCTACCTTGCCGTGCATTGTGTCCGACTGAGATTTTTTCGATTTTCGAATTTTCGGATTTTCGGATTTTCGATTTTGGGTCATTTTGTTCACCAGCTCCAATTTACCCACCTGCTCACTCACAGGTCGAGGGTGTCCAGGGCTGCTGTGGACTCCACTTGGACACCACTCAGGTCAACAGTACCGGCGCCAGAGGTCCATAAGTGAAAAATGCATGAAAAGTCCCAAATTTGGAGGGGCGCCAACGCCACGCCCTTGAGACCAGACTCCTCGCGTCTACCTTGCCGTGCACTGGGTCCGACTCTGTCCCTGTGGGGTAAGTTTGGGCTAAATCGGTGACCTTCGGATTTTCGGCAAAATTCCCGTGTATAACGCTTTGAGATTTTTTCGATTTTGGGTCATTTTGGTCACCAGCTCCAATGTACCCACCTTCTCACTCACAGGTCGAGGGCGTCCTGGGCTGTTGTGGACTCCACTTGGACACTCCTCAGGTCAACAGTACCGGCGCCAGAGGTCCAAAAATGATAAATGCATGAAAAGTCCCAAATTTGGAGGGGGGCCAACGCCACGCCCTTGAGGCCAGACTCCTCGCGTCTACCTTCCCGTGCACTGTGTCCGATTCTGTCCCTGTGGGGTAAGTTTGGGCCAAATCGATGACCTTCGGATTTTCGGCAAAATTCGCTTTGAGATTTTTTCGATTTCGGGTCATTTTGGTCACCAGCTCCCATTTACCCACCTTCTCAGTCATAGGTCGAGGGCGTCCATGGCTGCTGTGGACTCCACTTGGACACCACTCAGGTCAACAGTACCGGCGCCAGAGGTCCAAAAATGAAAAATGTATGAAAAGTCCCAATTTTGGAGGGGCGCCAACGCCACGCCCTTGAGCCCAGACTTCTCGCGTCTACCTTGCTGTGCACTGTGTCCGACTCTGTCCCTGTGGGGTAAGTTTGGGCCATATCGGTGACCTTTGGATTTTCGGCAAATTTGAGATTTTTTCGATTTTGGGTCATTTTGGTCACCAGCTCCAATTTACCCACCTTCTCACTCACAGGTCGAGGGCGTCCAAGGCTGCTGTGGACTCCACTTGGAGACCACTCAGGTCAACAGTATGGGCGCCAGAGGTCCAAAAGTGAAAAATGGGTGAAAAGTCCTAATTTTGGAGGGGCGCCAACACAACGCCTTTGAGCCAAGACTCCTCGCCTCTACTTTGCCGTGCACTGTGTCCCACTCTGTCCCTGTGGGGTAAGTTTGGGCCAAATCGGTGACCTTCGGATTTTCGGTTAAATTCCCGTGTATAACGCTTTGAGATATTTTCGATTTTGGGTCATTTTGATTGATTTATGAAATTTTTGGCTCAAAGGCCAAGCGCCGGAGCCGGTAGGGCATTCAGCGCATATTTATCTCATAGATAAAAATTCAAGTAAAACAGTAAAAATAATAAACATTTACAAAAACACATCACAACAACATACACTCACAAGCACTCATATAGACAATCTTAAATTTCATAAAATTAACCGATGTCTTTCAAAAACTTTAAAACATTATTCACTTGAGCTTCCTCCCCTAAAATTTGTTTTCAAGATAAATTTGTTAAAAAATTTGCCCTGCGCTTATTAGAGAATGCAGGGCACTGAACTAAAATGTGTTTAATTGTCAAAACTAATTGGTAAGTGGGACATTGGGGGGCCAGCCTTTCTGCTCCACTTGCCATAAAAAATCTATGAGTGATGTAGGAGTGGCCAATTTTTAAAGGTCAAGACAATACTTGACCTTCTGTCCAAAGGGGGACACTTCCAAGGGTTCACCAAGGGGTGAATCTCTTTTAGTTTATAACTACCGTCCAGCCTTGTCCATTGTTCCTGCCACTTCCCTATTGTGTAACAATGAATCACTTCTTTGAAGTCCGTATGTGGGACTTTTCGGTTTGTTACATGGCTGAGCCTAGTGGCGGCTTTGGCTGCAGCATCGGCCTGTTCATTTCCAGAGATACCCACATGGGACGGCACCCAGCAAAAGTTTACTTTTATTTTCTTTCTGTTGTTGATTAGAATTAACCAGTCCTGTATTTCTTGGATTAAAAAGTGAAGAGGCAAAAATGTATTTACAGAGGATAAAATCCTCATGGAGTCTGTAAAAATAACAACGTTCTTGTTGCATGGAACAGAATTAAAAACAAATTTGAGGGCGTTGCTGACTGCCTGCAGTTCAGCCGTAAAAACAGAGCTAAAATGAGGCAATTTTCTCTTTAAAATTGTGCTATCAGATACAACAGCACAACCAACACCATCTAGGGATTTTGATCCATCTGTATAAATTAAAATTGAATCAGCATGTACTGATAAATGTTCTAAAAATTCACTTTTTAGCTCTACAGCAGTTTTATTTTTCTTCTTTTTAAGAGGACATATTACAGTGGGGCATCGGTTCCAAGGAGGGAATTTGGGAGGCGTGATCTCAGCAATTGTATTAAGAACAAGTCCTACCTTCTCTGTCCCAACTTCACATCTCACTTCTAAAGGTTTCGGCAGAGTATTTTTCCTTGGAGCTCTGTCTACCGGCTGCTTTACATATTTGAAGTTTGGATTCTCTTTTGATGTCAAGACACGAGATATATATCTAAGGCTTAATTCATCCCTGCGAATATACAGGGGAGGAATTCCTGCGTCCACATATTGTGGACTATATCAAACTTCTTTAATGAAGTTTTGCATGCCGATCCATAAATTTGACATCCATAATCCATTTTGCTAAGGCACAATGTTTGGTAAAGCCTTATTAAAGGTATACGGTCTGCTCCCCAGTTGAAACGAGACACTACCTTTAGTATATTAAGTCGCTGTTTAACAGTGTATACAACCTCGTTTATGTGATGAGTGAATGTCAACCTTTTGTCCAAAACCAGACCCAAGTATTTTACTTCATCTTCATATGGTAATATGACACCCTCTAAGAATAGTGTTGGTATCTCTTCCTTGCATCTTAGTCTGGAAAACCTTATGGTTTTGGTTTTTTCAGCAGAGAATCTGAAGCCCCTGCTATTAGCCCATGCTGTTGCTAAGTTAATAACCTCTTGAATCTTTTGGCCTGTTTCTAGTGTTGTCGATTTGCTGCACACAATAGCGAAGTCATCAGCATAAGCCAATCCATGAACTCCTGCGGGAACTTGTTCTAACAAACTATTAATGGCTATGCTGAAGAGTGTAGGACTCAGAACACTTCCTTGGGGAATCCCTTCCTCTTGAAGATATGCTGAAGAGAAAGAAGAGCCCACTCTGACTTTTAGATAACGGTCAGACAAGAAATCCTTTAAACAATTGAACATATTACCCCCGATACCCCACTCTGCAACTTGCTTCAGAATGCCTCCCCGCCAGGTAGTATCGTAGGCATTTTTCAAGTAAAAAAATACAGCAATGCTCGAGTTCTGAATTGCAACGGCATTCTGAATCTCACGAGTGATAAAAAGTAAGGGGTCCAAAGTGCACTTATTTCTTCTAAATCCAAACTGTCTGTTAGATAGGAGATTTTTAATTCCAAAAACCAAACTAAACGCATATTAACCATTCTTTCATAGATCTTACAAATGCAGCTAGTGAGAGCAATAGGTCTGTAACTTTGTGGGTCATGAGAGTCTTTTCCTGCCTTTAAGATTCCTATGATAATTGAAGTCTTCCAAGATTTAGGAGAAGATCCAGAAGACCAAAATTTGTTCAGTACATTTAAAAGGAATTTCTTCGAGGATATAGATAAGTGACCAACCATGGAATAAAGAATGTCATCCTCTCCAGGAGAGGTTGGGGAGGATAAAGATAAAGCATGATCCATTTCATCCAAGGTGAAGAGAAGATTATATGCCTCCGAGTTCGTATTGGTAGGAGGAATAATCATGGTCTTGGCTCTGATTCTTCTGAAATCATCTGAATAATGTAGTGGGCTTAAAGTATCAGCATAATGTCTTCCAAAAGCCTCTGCTACTTCTCTTGTATCTGATATAAAAGAATCATTTATCTTCAGAATGGGTAAAGGAGACGGAGTAAACTTTCCTTGTAATTTTCGAATCCTATTCCATACTAAGGTAGGGGAAGAGTCGTATTTCAATTCGCTAATATATCTAATGAAGGATTCCCTCCTTGCTTTCTTGAAGATTTTCTTCTGCTTTGCTCGAGCTCTTCTGTACGTTATCTTATTGACTAAACAGGGATATCTCCGATATCTCTTATAGCAAGTTCTTGTAATCTTTCTGCTTAAAGCACATTCATCGTTCCACCAGGGGACTACTGGGCGTTGAGGTTTACCAGCTGTCCTAGGAATGGAAGAGAAAGCACTAGAAAGTATCATGTCTACCAGATAATCATATGCATCAGAGTTACTACAAAAATCACTAGTCTTATAATTAATCTCTGTGGATCTCCTAAATAATTCCCAATTAGCCTCTCCTGTCTTCCATTTAGGTAAGCAAGAGGAGGGAGTGTTCCTTAAATATTTGATATGGATAGGCCAGTGGTCGCTACCATGTAGATCTTCATCTATTGACCAACTGTAGTCTAATCTTAAGGATGATGAACAAACAGTGAGGTCTATAGCAGAACTTGAGTTGTGAAAGACATCAAACCTAGTTTTGGAACAGTCATTCATCAAAATGACATCGTTATTATCAATAAATTCTTCAATTATATTGCCCCAGGGGTCACACCTTGATTCACCCCATAGAGGATGCTTGTCGTTAAAGTCACCCATTATAATAAAAGGCTCAGGGAGCTGGTCGACCAAAGATTGTAAGTCATTTAACTCAAACTGACGGGGGTGGTTATATATGTCTAGGAGTCGATCTTCCACTTCAGGTTCCAAATACAAAGAACATAAAGTGATCCATTTAGTGGTAAAGATTTGTACTGCACAAGCCTACAATACCGAATGTAGGTGGACACTTCTGTGGTTTACAGATTTCTTAACAATGATACCAGTACCTTCATGGGCACGGCCCCCAATCATAGGAGGAGATCTGTAACATTTATAATTAAGTCCAATATTAGGGGATAAATCGCCAAGCATAGTTTCTTGGAGACAAATAGCAGACGCATCATGTTCTTTAAAGAGAATCCGAACCTGCTCTCGATGAGAATTAAAACCCTGAATATTCCATTGTATTATGGACATTATACCGTTTTCTTTTTCTTTTTTTTGGATCTACTGGTCTGGAAAGAGAAATCTGGGAGAGAGAGGGTCTACAAGATGGATTCTTTTCTAATTTCTTTGCTTTCGCGGGTGGCATTCTCCTCTCTGACAATGGTCCGACAGACGATGTAGAGTCTGGGTTATTAGTTCCTTTCTTAGATTGCATATCACGATTTGGGGAAGATGGAGATGAGGGTGGATTGTGGAGTCTTTTACTGCGCACAGCTTCAGACTCCATAGCTTTGCTTTTGTGCGCCTCAACTGAGTGAGGCACATCAGTCCGTGATCCCTTTATTGGGGAGCCCCCCCAAGTTTGGAAGGTTGACTGATTGAGAGGAGGCTTTATTAAAGGAACCCTGTGGGGTTTCAGCAATGGGAACTTTAGGTGCCCCTCTAGATGGGGCAGGAGACATTCCCTCAACTGGGGATGGGAGAACCTCCGCAGAGGAGGGTTGAGGAGTACTACAATTTCCAAGTTGTGGAGAAGAACGATTTGGTCTAGTAGTGACTCTTTCACGTTGAGGCTTGGGTTCAGCAAACTTTTTCGTGAGCGACCCTATTTGGAACATTTCAATCCCTCGCGACCCAGAATAAAGTAAAGAGAAACAAAATGGACAGTGATATGTACCCTTTACTTTGAAAAAAATAATAATAATGTGTACAGCTTTTCTTTAACAAAACTGAATTAACAGAATCCATGGCACTGCAATTTCTTCAGAAAACTAAATTAATGGGATCCGTGGAGCTGTTTCTCATTTACCAGTATTTCAAATCATGGGGACCTGCGACCCATCAAAATTGATCTCGCGACCCAACTTTGGGTCGCGACCCATACTTTGAGAACCACTGGTGTAAGACTTTTGGGGCTTGGAGCTTTTGAGGCGTGGAACTTCTGTGACGTGGATCTTCTGAAGCATGGATCTTATGGTACGTGGGGGTTGTGGGGGCGTGGGGGCCTTTAGGGCCTGAGGCTTCTCGGGTCTGAGGCTCTTGGATCTTTCAGGGCTTCTCGGACTTTTGAGAATTCTAGGGTTTCATGAGCTTTCGGGGCCTGTGGTTTCTGTGGTTTGGAGGTCCTCAGGACTAGTGCTTCTGGCACTTCTCGGGGACCTCGGGTTTAAAAGCTCTGAGGGTTCTAGGAATTCTAGGGGTTTTAGGGTCTGAAAGTTTGGGGTTCCAGGTGCTTTTGTTTTTTTGGGGGGATTTTGAGCTTCTGGAGCCTAAGGATTTATAGGGATTGGAACAGCTGAGGGGCAGGGAAAATTAAGGGCTGGGAGTTGGGTCTCGTGGCGGTAGCATCATGGGGATCCTGGGACCTAGAGATTGGGACTTCTGTTGTCCCGGTCTGGGGTTTCTAGGGTTGCTTGGGTCTGAGGCAACTGCGGGTTGAGACAACTGGGAGCTGGAGACTTTGAAGCCTGGGGTTTCTTGCCTGGGTTATTTGAAGGCTGAACTGATGTTGCTCTATTCTGAGGAAACAGGGGTCTTGGGCATTTGGTGGCTAAGGCAAAAGGAACCTTAGCAACCGTAGCCTGGGCAACTGGGTCCTAGGGCAATTTGAGCCTAGGACATCTAGGGCAGCTGTGATAGATGGGGTCTGGTGATTGGACCCTGAGATAATATGGACCAGCGATTCCCAAACATGGGTCGCGAAGTGTTCAAGAATGGGTCGCGAGACCTTGTTAGAAAAAAAATAATTTCAATCAAAAGCTTCCCTACACTTGTGTTTTCAATAAAAGAAGACTTTCGAAATTGCTTTTTGATGCTTGGGTCGCCACATCTTCACCAGATCTGGATTTAGGTCGCGGCCAAAAAAAGTTTGGGAACCACTGATATAGACCCATTCGGGGTGCCACGAAAACGGGAAAAAAAAAAAAAAAATAGCCTGATGACAATTAGAGTATAATAATGATAATAATAATAACAATAATAACAATAATAATAACAATAATGACAATAATAATAGTAACAATAACAATAATATCAATAACAATAATGATAATAATAACAGTTATAATAATAATAATAATAATAATGATAATAATAATAATAATAATTGATAATAATGATAATAATGATAATAATAATAATGATAATAATGATAATAATAATAATGATAATGATGATAATAATAATAATGATAATAATAGAAATGATAACCATAATAATAATAATAATAATAATAATAATAATAATAATGATAATGATAATAATATGATAATAATAATAATAATAATGATAACCATAATAATAGAAATGATAACCATAATAATAACAATAATATTATTAATAATAATAATAATAATAATAATAATAATAATAATAATAATAATAATAATAATAATAATAATAATAATAGTAATAATAATAATAACCATAATAATAATAATAACAATAATAATAATAATGATAATAATAATAATAATGATAACCATAATAATAGAAATGGTAACCATAATAATAATAAAAACAATAACGACAATAATAATAATAACAACAACAACAACAACAACAATAATAACAATAATAGTAATGATAATAATAATAATAATAATAATAATAATAATAATAATAATAATAATAATATCAATAATATCAATAATATCAATAATATTAATAATATTAATAATATAATATTAATAATATTAATAATAACTATTAATAATAAATATTAAGAATATTAATAATATTAATAATATTAATAATATTAATAATAATAATAATACCAATAATAATAACGGTAGTAATAATAATAATAATAATAATAATAATAATGATAATAATAATAATAACAATAATAATAATAATAATAATATTAATAACAATAACATCAATAATAATAACTATAATAACTGCTTAAATCCCTTTTCCCATCATCCATCCATTTCATCCTTGGTCACTCCGTCCACCTCTGCCTTCCACATCTCTTTTACTAGTCTTTCTTCACTCATTCTCTCTATAAAGGCATAGAGGTGGTGGAGGAGAGGATCGAGAATGTTAGCATAATAAAGGGGTAATGGTAATAAAATGTGATATTTACTCCTCTTTGAGTGGAGATCGTCTAACCATAAAAGAATGTTGCGCGACTCTGTTCCGTTAGGGGTGTCACTAGTTTCCGTAAAGTGTGGACTGCATAACACTTATGCTGTCGATATCATTTACGGGCCACTTTTCATACATTCCGTTTTCTCTCCGTGCGTGTAGAATCGATTTGCGTGTCCGTTTTCTGTTGCCGAGTTTTTAAAAGTTTCAAGGAAGCACACGCCTGCCAACCTTTGTCACGGAAGCACACGTGTTGGTAATAACCTTTGCCTGCCCGACATTACGTTAAAACGTACGCTTATCACGGTAACCTCTCCTTTTTGTTGAATTTTACAGTTATCGAATTACTATTTAACACATTTAACCTATTCGACATGGCGTATTTTATCGTTTTTTATTCTATCTATGGAAAGGCGATTTTTGTGGCTGAGGGAGCGAACGCTGACCTCAGGATGAATCTTAATCGATCGAGGTTCTTCTTATAATGGATTCCCCTTTATATGCATGAAATGGTCTCTCCTTGACCAGAATAAATTCGAAAAAGTGCGTCATCATAATAAGTTGTTAAGTGTGTCTATGTTTTGGGGGCGTTTGTTGGTTAGAGTAATATATTGGAAAGTTTTGTGTTGGCTGATGTGTTGTGAATCATGTACTTTGTGGCTAATCACGCAAATCCTTGCTATCGTGAAATCGCCTTCCATTGTGTCCTCATTTCTCTTCAGAACAGAAAACAGAAGACTATGCTGATATAAAGACATTCTCTATTCGATTTAGGGTCAAAGCCCATCTCGGACAGTACGACTGGAGGTATTTCTTATCACAAGGCGATTTCAGTCATCTTGGCGTCATCCTTTGGGTGCCAGTGTCCTCCTCGAGGTTCTGGCGCCGTCGGTCCTCCACCCACAGGTCGTCGTCATTTGCCAAATGGAAGTGTGTGGCACACCTCGCTTGGCACCTGGCGACAGTTCTGAGTCGAGTCTCTTCCTTCCTCCTCTACCCTCCTCTTCCTCTCCTCCTCCCTCCTTTCCTCTTCTCTGGCACCTGGCGACAGCTCCCCAGTCTCTCCCTTCCTCCTCCGCCTCCTCCTTCCTCTCTTCCCCTCCTTCCTCCCTTCCCCTCCTTCCTTCGGGGCCTCGGCTCGCCACAAGGCGCCACCGTCAGTACCGAGCCAAGTTTTCTGCGACACACACACGAACGAACTCTTACTTTTTTATTTTCGAACTTAGTATTTAAGGACTTTTAAGTGTTACGGTTTTTTCGGGGACTTTTTTGCGTGCTTACGTATGTGTGATGACTTTTATTTGGGTTAGGGTCATGTGGTGAGTTAACTTTCGCGCGAAAAGTGATTACAGTGATAACGATGAACGCTATCGTCATCACTATCACGCCGGAAACGTGATGATATCATCGGTGTTGCAGTTGTGATAAAACGAAAATACGAAACAAGTAAGTATGAAAAGATGCCTGGTTTCTAGATTAATCTTTTCATATTTTGAATCTCGCCCAGAACTGAATAGAATTGTATAGTTTTATTCTGTCTGTCTTCAGACCATTTTATTCAGCTGAGATAAACCTACACCAGTGCTCAAAGGACTTTGTATGAATATATCACTTGGTATTTCCTAGACTCTCCTAGACTTTCCTAGATTCTCAACTTTTTCTCCATCATTAACCTCTTCGGTTTTACGTATTTCTTCATTTGCTCCCTTCCATACAAAAAATTCATAGTCATCATAAAGGGACAAAAAAAAAACAAAAAAAAAAAACACTCCCTTCTTCTCCCCGTCCTCCCTCTCTCCCTCGGCGTGCACACACACACACACACACACACACACACACACACACACACACACACACACACACACACACACACACACACACACACACATACTCAGCCTACACACGCAATTTACAAAATTAAATTGAATTTAATTATTACTCAACTATCAGGTACATCAATTATTTACCCCTTGCCGTATAATTTTTTTTTTACCCCGAAGGGATAAATTTGCCCCTGGTTGAGAATCACTATTCTTGACCATCATCAGTAAATCATATCACTTAGCCGAAAGGGGTACAACATATACATACATATTCACAAAATGCAAAACAATTTCATGCTTCTTCAATGGAGCGGAAAAACGGTTGCGCTGTTTATGATGCGCCTTCCTTCACTCAATTGCTGCACTTTGTTACTTAGGCACCTATTGTACCTTCCGCCAAGCGATTTGATTAACTTGAGGGAATATGTATCCCTCTATACATTAGCTTACTATAATGATTTAATTCTGGCCGTGGAAAAGTGATTGTAAGCTAGTAAACTATCTTAATTTTTTGCTACCGTATCGTATTTCAAGGATTCCGCTCTCCAAACGATTTTATTCATGATGGGTTATTCCTTCTTTAATATTGACACTCTGTATAGATTATGTTATAGCAGACGGCTTTGTTGCAACTAATTACAGACAATTTCGTTGACTCTTTAAGGATGATAGTTGACTCAGATCTCCCTCGGAAGAAAGTTCAGACTGTTGACTATATTAGGTTAGTGTGGGTCATTTTCTACGTCATCGGCTTATAGTAGTAAGAGAAAGAAAGCAGTCATTGGTTGTCAGTTGTCCTTACGTGAAAAGGAGGAAGAAAGCAGTCATTGGTTATCATTTGTCCTTATGTGAAAAGGAGGAAGAAAGCGATCATTGGTTATCATTTGTCCTAATGTGAAAAGGAGAAAGGAAGCAGTCATTGGTTGTCATTTCTCCTCATGTGAAAAAGAGAAAGAAAGCGGTCATTGGTTGTCAGTTGTCCTTATGTGAAAAGGAGGAAGAAAGCGGTCATTGGTTGTCAGTTGTACTTATGTGAGGAGGAAGAAAGCTGTCACTAGTTGTCAGTTGTCCTTACGTGAAAAGGAGGAAGAAAGCTGTCAGTAGTTGTCAGTTGTCCTTATGTGGAAAGGAGGAAGAAGGCAGTCATTGGTTGCCAGTTGTCCTTATATGAAAAGGAGGAAGAAAACAGCCATTGGTTGTCAGTTGTCCTTATGCGAAAAGGAGGAAGAAAGCAGTCACTCGTTGTCAGTTGTCCTTATGTGAAAAGGAGGAAGAAAACAGTCACTAGTTGTCAGTTGTTCTTATATGAAAAGGAGGAAGAAAACAGTCATTGGTTGTCAGTTGTCCTTATGTGAAAAGGAGGAAGAGAGCAGTCACTCGTTGTCAGTTGTTCTTATGTGAAAAGGAGGAAGAAATACAAATGAAACTGAGAGACCCTGGGCTCGGTCCGGGGACCGAGTCTCAGCTCCTCGGGGCTCCACTTTCAAATAGAAATGCGGCCGTTCACAAAATTTTAAGGTGGGCGTCAGGGATATGATTTTAACTGGCATTTTTTTTTAACCGTTCGGAAAAAAAATCGTCTGGTGGTAGATTTTTTAAGTCCTTTCTGTACTTCATCACGATAACGCATTTCTCATCTTCTCTTCTGGCTAACGACTGGCAATTTTATCGAGCTTAAGAGGAGGCCCTCGTACTGAAGGGTTTGGCAACGATTACACGAGTTCAGAACGTTCTATGTTGAAACAAATTTATGGTTCTTGTTGTCTATAAATTCTACCACTAGAATTTTGTGATTTGTAATCATAAAGAAAAATGTTGAGAATATTGAATCATTGTGATATAATATTGGTTACAAAAAAACAACAACAAGATTCTTCTATAGAGATGGAAATAAGTTAATTGAGATTTGAAAAAAACAACAACAAAGAAATGAAAACCCAAACCTACACCTGGAGAAATCTTAGTTGAAATATGAGAAGAAAGAATGTAAACTTAGGAAAAATATCAAAGCTGAGTATGATGAAGAATATCAATGTATGATACCATAAAATTAGCTCTCAACATAAAGAGATAATAAATGATTAAGGTGACACGTTATATATCACAAATGGAAGAAAAAATGGATTTGACTCTTATGGTGGCTTTTAATTTTTTTAGTGCCATGTTTTTGGCCACAGTGACAAAAACTACTAATGAGCAAGGTTGGTCAAGTCAAATTAATATGAACTGAGAAGTTACATAAATAAGAACAATGGTGATAAACACACTTCGAATAGTGCAAAATATCCAGTATATCATAAAATAATG
>NC_134809.1:31130395-31132895 GCF_046742065.1 Oratosquilla oratoria | reverse complement strand
GACAACTGTCGGAATTATATATATATATATATATATATATATATATATATATATATATATATATATATATGCGTGGAGATTAGTTTCCGATCATAAAGGAATGCTGAGTGACTGACCCGTAGGGGGTGTCACTGAAGTTCCTAACTTATTGACTGCCTAAAACTTGTGCAGTCAATACCTCATACTGGGAAAACGGGAAAGAAGGGAGGAGGGTAGGAAGATGATAGGGAGGAAATAGAAAGGGGCGAAGAAGAGAGGGAAGAAGAGGGGAGGTGCAGGGAAGAGAGGCAGACAAGCTCAGGGGTAGAGAGAGGTGAGTCAACTGAAGGGGAGGAAGGGAAGGGAAGGGTTTAGTAAGGATAGAAGGGGTGGGGAGGGGAGAGGAAGGGCGGAGAGGGGAGACGAAGAGGGGAGGGGAGGGGAGGGGAGGGGAGGGGAGGGGAGGAGAACGTAGTTAAGCTGGGTGAGGGGAGAGAAGATACGAGGGGAAGGGTGAGTGAAGGGGATAGAATAGGAGGGGAGGGAAGGGGAGGGGGAAGTAGTCAAAGTTGGGTGAGGGGAGAGAAGATACGAGGGGAAGGGAAGGAAAGACAGTGGAGGTGAGTGAAGGGGAGAGGAGGAGAGGAGAGGAGAGGAGAGGGGAAGTATAAAGTTGGGTGAGGGGAGAGAAGATACGAGGGGAAGGGAAGGAAAGACAGTGGAGGTGAATGAAGGGGAGGGGAGGGTAAGAGAGGGAGTTGAGGTGGAGTGGAGGGGAGGGGAGGGGAGGGGAAAGTATAAAGTTTGGTGAGGGGAGAGAAGATACGAGGGGATAGGAAAGAAAGACAGTGGAGGTGAATGAAGGGGAGGGGAGGGGAGGGGAGGGGAGGGGAGGGGAGGGGAGGGAAGGGGAGGGGAAGAGAGGGAGTTGAGGTGGAGTTGAGTGGAGGAGAGGGAAGGGGAGGGGATGGGATGGGATGGGGAGAGTATTAGAAGTTAGGTGATGGCAGGAGAAAGAAATGGGAGGGAAGGGGAAGGAAAGGGAGTAGGGAAGAGGGGAAGGGGTGTAGGGAGATTGAAGGGCAAGAAAATGGGGAAATAAAGAAGGGAGGGAGGGAAACTGGGAGGGAAATGACGTGATGACACTCGACATGAAGAGGAATCACGTCGAGTGGTGCTCATGTTTTTATTCTTATTGCTGAGCCAATTGATTTCATTCAGAGTCATACGACCCCTTTAGGTAGCAAAAGGGTTATATTGAATATACATTAATTCTCAGATCACGGTCGTGCGCGCGCGCGTGTGTGTGTGTGTGTGTGTGTGTGTGTGTGTGTGTGTGTGTGTGTGTGTGTGTGTGCGTGCGTGCGTGTGTGTGTGTGTGTGTGTGTGTGTGTGTGTGTGTGTGTGTGTGTGTGTGTGTGTGTGTGTGTGTGTGTGTGTGTGTGTGTGTGTGTGTGTGTGTGTGTGTGTGTGTGTGTGTGTGTGTGTGTGTGTGAGTGTGTGCTCGGGAAGTGGGTCACTTTAATGCAGAATGATGTCTTCATACCCAAGTTGTATGAGTGTATGTGTATACAGTTGGCTTCACTTCACGTCGAACATTTACGATAACAATAAGTCTACGAGACCGTAAAGGACCCATTCATGTCGTAAATCTACGACCCAGGAATACGAACCGATCATAACTCCTCTAGAGGACATTATCTAGTGTAGTACTTAGAAGTGAAAGCGGGTGTACATGCAGTGTGAAGGATGGAAACATATTCTCTTTAAGTCGGTGGAAGAATTGGAGCTGATAGCTCATCAGGGAATTCCCGTGTGTTGTGTTTATACAAGGTCACCGGTTTCCATCCTGTTTGAGGAAGCGTTAGAAAGGTTTGAATACATAAAATTGGAGTTTAAAATCACCACAGAAATCCCTGTAAGTGGAGGTGTGTGTGCGTGTGTGTGCGTATGAGTGTGTATGTTTGTGTACGTGTCATGGTTGGTAATTATCTTACAACTTGAATCGAGACCTGCATTCTTCTGCAGTGTGTGTTAGTGTGTGAAGAGGAAAAGACGACTCATCAAATCCTGTAGCGTTTGTGAGTCTTTAAAAAAGACTTTTATCAAATGATGATGATGATATAAAGAACAAAACGTTTGGTATCCACCAGAACAAAATACATAAAGTTCATCACTGGGTTAAAGAGATTATGGGATGATAGTGACCTGAAAAATAAACAATCTTTTTCTTTTTTTTTTCTTTTTTAGAAATGACGATTTATCGATATAGCGTCCCAGGAAATAATTAGAATTAAATATAATGTTAATATAATGATGATTTATAACACGAGTAGAAATAAACAACGATACATGATGCACTGATGACAATAATCATGATAAAATGGATGAGAATGATAATCAATATTCCCCTAAAATATTGAAGAAAATGCCTGGAAATATTGTAATATTGATCCTGAATACTATGAAAGGGTTAATGAAAACGGAAATCTTGATACTGTGATACTGTTAACGAAGACGG
>NC_134809.1:31117895-31120395 GCF_046742065.1 Oratosquilla oratoria | reverse complement strand
CATTTCCCTTGATACTGGGTTTCCATGTTCAGAATATATTGGTGAAACCTTTAACTGTACTCGTCAATGACGGCGCCAAGATTGCAAGGAAAAAGCCCAAGTGAGAATCTAGGAAGTGGATTTTTAGGCTTATATTGCATCCCAAGCCCTTGTAGGATGTCAGCAGCTCTTTTACAATTTCATAATAGTTATTTGTTTTGTGATTCCCCAGAAACTCTGCGCAAACTTTCTTAAATGACAGCCATGCAGCATTTTCAAGATAATTTAGCTCTTCATTAAAATTCTGGTCCCTCATATATGTGGTTCAACAAAAACACCTTCTTTGATTTTTGCGTCATTTACTCATACCTTTAACAAAATTTTTAATCAATCCTAATTAATATGCAAATGTGGCAGATAAATCAACAAGAGGAGGATTGACAACCTTCTCTCCTGGACTCAGAGATCGTTTCGGGCACACATTCTTTTCAAAATTATTTTTCTTGTCTCGATTGTTCCACTCACAGAGAAAGCAGCAAAAATGTGTGTAACCCAGCTGCATTCCAAGTAAAATTGCCACGACCTTAAGGTCACCACAGACATTCCATTTATGTTCTTCATACTTGATTTTTTGCAATAGAAGCTTCATACTCTCATATGTTTCCTTTATGTTAGCTGTATAGGTTAGAGGAACAGAAGGAAACTTATTTCCATTGTGAAGCAAAACAGCTTTCAGGCTCACTTTTGAAGAGTCAATAAACAAGCGCCACTCATTCCTGTCATATTTATGGTTAAGTTCCTCCATAACAGAATATACATCATTACAAAACACCACACCATCCTCAAGTGAGAAAAACTGTTCAAAATCACAATATCGCTTACGATAAATCTAAGTTTGGATTTTTTCTGGAGAAGATTCCAGCCCTTTAACCTGGAGGCAAGAAGTTCAGATTGTTTTTTGACAAGTTTAAATCACAAACAAGATCACTCAGATCTTCCTGACTCAATAAATGTGGTTCATTTATTCCTGAATGTGCACAACAGTCTCGTGCAGTGTTGGCAAGTTCAGAGTTGCCAACCGCTTGATTGAAATTTATCCCACGTAACACACGTAACGTAACATACCATGGAACACAAAAACTGTGGATGATGGAATAAATTAGACATTATTTTTGTATTCTGCATGCAAAAACATATAAGATACAGGTATTGTTTTGCTTGGGATAAATTCTTTGTTGACCAGCGTAAAGAAAGAGGGTAAGGATGTTGAAGAACTCTGTGAAGGGTGAAAGGACACGAAAAAGGTAGACGAAAAGACAACTGACTGGAAACGTGCAGCTCTACAGTAGTCAATTACTCGTCCAATCCTCGGCTCTTTTCATTAATTTCTGAAAATAAACTTTGTACTGTTGTCTGTGCTGTGATGGTGTGGGTCTGTTTCTATGTCAGTGGCAGAAAGGTTATAGAAAATGGGAAGTGGGACTAGAGAGAAGAGGAGAAGGGTAGGGGTAGGTGTAGGGGTGTTGCGGAAATGGAACATGAAAAACACGTTTCAAAAAAAAAAAGAAAAAAAAAATCCTATACATCACAACCAAAACAACACAAACTGCACCCCGTTCCTACAACCTTCATTCAACCATTCTTGCCTGAAGATTTACGATGTCAGCAAAGACTTTGGCACCCCAATGCCACTCTCCCCCAAGGGAAAGTGTGCCACAAAGCACCTGTCGCGTAAAGGAAAGACACAGCAGAGCATTTCATCTCCCTTGGATCAGACAAATCCTTGCTGAGGCGGTATTCTTAAAGTGTTTTATATTTCAAGACTCGTCTCAGAGTGTATTGCTAAATAACTTTTTATTAAATCGGTACGATAATCAAAATAATATTCCTTATGTCTTTACATGTGATACCTTCTGTATTAAAAAAAATAATCTTATAATTTTTAACTTCTACTGTTCCTCCTTGCAACTACCATCCTTCAACATCTTTTTCAATAGTTTCATGATTCTACCTCTTCACAGCGATTTTTGACTAAGGATAGAAGCGGCCGTTATCATCAACGGCATACTACCACATCATTTTACCACTACAACTACTACTACTACTACTACTACTACTACTACTACTACTACTACTGCTGCTGCTGCTGCTGCTACAACAACAACAAGAGCAACAACAACAACAACAACAACAACAACAACAACAACAACAACTACTACTACTACTACTACTACTACTACTACTACTACTACTACTACTACTACTACTACTACTACTACTACTACTACTACTACTACTACTACTACTACTACTACTACTACTACTACTACTACTACTACTTCTACTACTACTACTACTACTACCACCACTAGCTCACTGCCGAACCGAGATATAAAGGAACTTTAATTTGGTTTGCGCCCACTGAAAATTAATGAATACATAAATCATAAATAAGTAAATAGGGCTCCTACGCTTGAAGGCAAAATTTTTATCTATAAAGATCCTCATGAATACGAACTCC
>NC_134809.1:31105395-31107895 GCF_046742065.1 Oratosquilla oratoria | reverse complement strand
TTCCATACATGATTTCTAACTGAAAATCAAATGAACAAATTTGATTATTTTTAGTTTATATACCTATCTCCTTCATACAGTATGTGCTTTATCGTTCATCCACATTCAGGAACGTTTTCATTATTTCGTTGATGATGACCAGCACTTGTATCATGGGAACATTCGCTCCAAAAAGTGGAGTTCCAGAGATAGTAAAGGAAACAGTTGAGGAAGGTAGTATAAAGGAGGAACAAAAGTTTAAAGTGATCAGCCTTCTCCCTTTTTTTTTTTTTTTTTTTGAGTGAAGATTTATTTCTTCTATTCATAATAGAATGCTACGTGACCCTTTTCCGTAGGTATGTCACACAGGGGAACACAAGAATGCTTTTTCTCGGCTGGTGCTGGCCCTCATTGTTTATTTAGATTACTGTTCAACACAAAAGGTCTCAACGTAAATAGTTCCGTTGATAAGAGCTCACATGTAAACATCTTCAGGCCAAACACGACACCCACTGTCAGTCGTGGCACTAAAACTCCCTTTGGCACTGGGACTCTTCTGGCACTCCCTGAGCGCTTGTGACTCAGCTTTTCCTTTTAATCACTTGATTCCTATTGGTGTTCCCATCAGTTGAATAAAATCAGCTAGCGGCAGCCATTATACAAGTAAGAATCGAATATAGACAGCAAAGGGATAATAATTTTTTTTGCGCCTTCACTAATTTTTGACGTCTTTTTTGACGCCTATTTGACGCCTGGAAGAGTTTCCTCATGGTTGAATAAAATTGATTGGCATCAGCTAAAATACACGTAAGAGTCGAACATTAAAGACGCCAAAGTGCCGAAAAATATAGTGACCCCTCGTTCTGTATGTACGTCAGCTTCTCCCACGCCACCTGTCAGGTCAAAAGCCGAACGGCAATTCTTCCTGGCTTTTTGGCCCACAGGGTCGTTAAACGGGACTTTTTCTTCGGTGAAATTTTTGTAAATTTCCCCGACCTATGACGCCAGGAATCAACAATGGGGCTTCATCCTTGATCTCCTTTGATTGTTCCGTAATTGGCTCTATTGAGTCATAGTCACAAAGGCAGCCGCATTACGCTTTATAACATTGCTTGCTATTTCTGCAAACAAAAACAGATCTGCGTGTCTGGTGACTTCCGTGACAAAATTGATAAATAAGGGTGTCGTTGTATTTTTTTCCTTATTTTCTCAGCCAGAATAGAGGAGAGAAAAAATATTTTGCGACTAAACACATAATAATCAGATTTTTCCTATACTTTCAATTTCTATGTCACAGTTGAACCCCTTCTGTTCATTGACATTTTTTATAAACTTTGCTCTGGCCGCAAGATTATTTTATTCAGCTCGCGACAAGACCTTGTAATGAAGTAAAGGCGATTATACTTAACTCTTTCGGGATTACGACAGCTTTAAAGCATTTATTTTGGCTAACACCAGTCTATTCTATTCAGTTTAGTGTGGGACAAAGCACAGAAAGAATTGAGTTTTTCCTTCTCGAGGCACGAATACAAAAAGGTACATGTACATTGACATCTGAAACCACGACATTCATAACCATGACAGGGAACTCGAGAAGCGAGAAGACTGGCAAAGGAAATCACCTTAAAACTTAATTTTACTGAAGTAACCATGGTAATACTTGGACAACGGCTTCTGGAAATCATAGATGTCAACAACCGCTACTGTTTTGTTGCTGGTTAAAATGATACATGCAAGAATGAGATTCAAAACCTCAATGGAACTATTGCATGTAGATCATTCGTGTAATTTCATAATTTCAATCATGAATAGCAGGCTGAAGAGAGGGATATGTCATGACTAATGGACTCATACAATTTTGGACTGTTAGAACCATGGTGGTTGGTTCACAAAAAGAAAAAAAAAAGCGTAACTTAAAGAATGAATTCAGATAAAGCTCGAGGAATTCGCTTTCCCCTTGAAATCCAAGCACATAGGGCAAAGGTAACGAACTCAGTTTTAGCTAAGTTTCTCCTGGTGTAAACTTTCTCACTAAATTAGGGGAAAAATTTAAAGAAAGAAAAGGTTCACTGATACCCTTGCTGACGTCATGTAGTTACCGAAGACTCTTACTGGACCTTACGCTAAAATGACCCCGCCCATCGCAAACTAGGATCCCGTTCATTGGCTGGTTGGTCGACACCTACACGTGACGTCATGCGCCAACATGGACGAAATGCTTTGTAGTAAACAGACCTTCTATGTATGGACCTCGGTTGGAGCCATGCGAGATCGATCTAGCACATCACGGGAAAAAGTAAATGTTGACTTAAGATGGCGAGGATAGGAGGAATGTTGGAGGTGTGTTTGAAGATGGGATTAAATACTGTTGCTATATTTGTATATAGCCCCACGGCAAGGACAAAACGAGGAGTTTCACATACCATGTAAGCAAGTTCGTCGACATAAAGTTATTTTGAGATTAGACTCTTGGGAGTAGATGTTGTTAAAGAATGAAACTGAAAATGAGGCAGATAATATA
>NC_134809.1:31095395-31100395 GCF_046742065.1 Oratosquilla oratoria | reverse complement strand
GTAATCATTTATTACGTACCCTCTTACCTTAATATGTGTATTAATATGTGTATTTTCAGCCTTCATCTGCCACGTTTTCAATAAACCGTTTATTATTATTATTATTATTATTATTATTATTATTATTACACACACACACACACACACACACACACACACACACACACACACACACACACGAGGAAAAATGCGTGATGTGTATAAAATTGTGAAAGATGAATGAAACACTATACGAGGGGAAGAGAGTCCCGAAGGACAACGAATCTGGTTTCAGAAAAGGGAAGTCCTGTGTAACAAACATCAAATTTTTACTCGAGAGCGAATGATGTGGTGGATTGTGTATGTCTAGAATCTAGAATCTAATCTAATCTAATCTAACGAAACCAAACCCAAAACTAACCTACTAATCAAACCCAAACCCAAACCTAACCTAATCTAACCTAACCAAACCAAATACAAAACTAAACTAGCCTAACCTAACCTAACCTTACCTACCCTAACCTATTATTTTTTATTATATCTTAATTCTTTTATGATAAAAATGTGCAGTGTGTTAAGATGTTGATGTGCAGTGAGTTGATAACACTGTGAGTTGGTATGCTGTAAGTTGGTATGCAGTGAGTTGGTATGCAGTGAGTTGGTATGCTGTGAGTTGGTATGCTGTGAGTTGGTATGCTGTGAGTTGGCGTTGCAGTGAGTCAACCTGTCCCAATCTATCTCGATTAACCCCTTCCTTCCAAAAGTCGACCTGTACATCTTACTATGATCGACGCCAGACGGCTTTATTCAGCTGTGGCGAACCTGCGACAATTAAAAAAATCATCAGTATTTCATCATTTTGCCTGCGAAAGCAGTTCCTCTAGCCCTGGTGGTGGAGAGGTGGAGTCATGAATGTGGTAAAGAAGAGCTCTGTGAAGGAAAGCTGATAGTAGAGAAGAATAGAGGTTAGGAGTAATAATATACCTGTAGTGTAGATTACCTTCCTATCAGAGATGAGTATTACGTGACGCTGGTCTGTACGGATGCCACTAAAATCCCTAAGATACTGACGGCAGCCAAAGAGTTGAAGCAACGTGAGGTTTCGTTGTATTAATTTGCCACACCAATGGAAAACATTTTAATAATGACGGGAATATATAAAATATCTTTAATGTACAAATAAACTTATTGATCCAATCCAAAAGCTCGACCTTGATACAAAGTATACATTTATTGTTTCCTAAAACCATATAATCTTCATGGTGGTTCCAGATAACGATGCGAACTGATGTGCTCACCCAACACTTCTGACTTGATTTAACGCTACTCCATCTTGTCTGACCCTGAGAAAACGCTGAAATTTAAGAGCAGTGACAACCGTACGCTTCAATCATATTTAGCAGCCTGAGGTCAAACACCGTTATGTCTCTCAGAGTCCTTAAAGTATACGGTACAAGTGTTGACGTGTAGAGTAGTCTCTCAGGCCCTAATATCTAGCTCAGAAACAACGCGGGCTGGGTAAGCGGTCACGTCTGGAATTCAATCCGGTTGGCTAGAGGGAGGGACGAGGCGTCGTCGCGCCGTCCGGACCCGTTGTCTCGTCTGGCGCATTCTTCCTCTCTGCGTTTTAGCTTCTGGTGTCCGAGTGTCCGGCTCGACCCCAAGACACGGACGTCATCCACGTCCGTCGCCGCAAGCTGGGGCTTGGGGTTACCTGAATCTTGGCCAGAAACAACACTTGACCTCTTCAGGACCATACGACACATATATACATTTTTTTTTTCCAAAATGTCTAGGAATTGTCAGTGTAGCTATGGGGGTTACTTGAGCTGGGCGGAAACACGATCCGTTGAGATATCATTCAGGACAGGTCCATTCTCTCTTCACACAATATATTTAACTGAGGATATAAAAATCATAAGAAATATAAATAATTTTCTTTCTTTAAGTGCCCATGTACAGAATATCGTCCTTAACTTGTAATTCCATTAGTTCACTTCATATTTAACTAAAATTGAAATAACATAACTTAGCCTAAATCAACCTAATCTAAATTAACCTAACTTAAGCTGACCTAATCAAACCTAACGTAGTCTGAGGTAATGTAACATAATGCAATTTATCCTAACCTAGTTAATTAGCTAAATAATTTCCACCCCAAATCCGCTCATGTAAATAAACATTTGCGGTAACCAGTCACCCGGTCAAAGGTTCGAGTCCCAGTGGCGGTAGCTGGTTGATTAATTAGTCAAAACTTCACATACTTGTTGGGTGGCTCTTCTAAATAAAAGACCCGGTCAAATTAGAAATACATACTGTACCATGAGAGTTGGCGTTGGGAATAGTTAGGGCGAGTCCCGGAGGATTCCTTTTGTACACCCTGCATAGCGCAATCGGTAGTGTCATTGGCTTGTGGCAATCAGGCGAGCAGCAAATGATTCGAGTCCCAGTGGCGGAGCTAGTTAATAAATTAGTTACTCACACACACACACACACACACACATATATACGTGTAGTTCAGCCTTAATGATATATATATATATATATATATATATAGATATATATATATATATATATATATAGATATATATATATATATATATATATATATATATCCGGCTGAGGAACGTTGATTAATTTGATCCAGAATAACGTTTGCAAAGTGAGTTACCTTGTTAAAGCTATTAATATTCCTAAGTTATCCTTTAGCAGCACTGAAGTGTTTCCTCCTGCTGAATAAAATCGCCTGACGGCAACTAGAATAAATATGTTTGTGTCGTATGACGCAGCCAAAACGTTAATGATGATAACAACAAGATCGTTTAACTGTAACTTAAATAAATACTAAAGATGTAATACTCGGCGGAAGGGTCAAGTTCAGTTAGGAATGACAACAGACTGGACGATATGTTTCACTGCCGTCCATTAGATCTCATAAAATATCGTGCGTTAAGGCGTCTAACCTCTTGTCTTTGTTGTCTGCTAATGTGTTTCACTCCAATCGGTCACATTGGATCTTCCCATTCTTCTGCCTCCAGCTAATAAAAAAGGAGGAGGAGGAGGATGGGGAAGCAGGTGGAGGGTAAGGAAGATGTGGGGGAGGTGGAAGATGACGAGGAGTTGAAAGAGAAACGAAGGAAAAGGAAGTACAGGAAGAGGAGAAAGAGGAGGAGGAGGTGAAGGAAGAAGGAGGAGGAACACGATGGGATGAGGGAAAGGAGGAATGGGAGGAGGAAGAGGAGGAGGTGAAGGAAGAAGGAGGAACACGATGGGATGAGGGAAAGGAGGAATGGGGGGAGGAGGAGGAGGACGAGGAGTAGGAGTGGAGTTGATTGAAGTACTATAAGAAGTAGGAGGTGGGGGAAGAGGGAGGAAAGGAGGAACGGAGGGAGAAATAAAAGGAGGAGGGGAAGTCCGATCAGGAGGAGTAGGATTAGGAGGAGCAGATCTAAAAGGAAGTGGAAAAAAAGAAGAGGGGGAGGATAATGTAGAAGTGGAAGAAGAACAGTAAAATGAGTAACGGGGAGATAGAGGAAGAGTAGGAGGAGGCGAAGGCTATTCTTACAATTCCGGAAAGACTTGGGGGCTTTGGAGGAGAATGTGGAAGAGGAAGAGGAAGCGAAAGGGGAAGAGGAAGAGGAAGCTAAAGTAGAGGAGGAAGAAGGAGAGGAGGAGGAGGCTAAAGTACAGGAGGAAGAGGGAGAGGAAGAGGAAGAGGGAGAGGAAGAGGAAGTGGAAGAGAAGAAGAGGAAGAGGAAGGGGAAGAGGAAAACGAAGAGAAAGAGAAGTAGAATGAGGAAGAGGATGCGGAAAAGAAAGAAAATGAAGAAGAATCGGAGAAGGAGGAAGAGGAAGAGGAAGAGGAAGAGAAAAAAAGAAAACAAAGAAAAACCGGAGGAGGAGGAGGAGGAGGAGGAGGAAGCTATGCACACACATCCGGAAGGACCTGTGGACTTTGCACTGCGACGGAACTTAAATGCCGGAGGGTTTTGGTTCTATCTGACCAGAGACGTCGCGGCTGAAATGTTTGACTTCGGTCGTCTGGGAAGGGTCACTCTTCTTAAAGGAGTAACAAGGTTACCAAGCTGTATTATACAAAAAAAAAAAAAAAAAAAAAAGAGCGAGAGATGAAGAAAAAGAAAAATAAGAAGAAAAAGGAGAAAAAGGAAAAGAAAAAAGAGAAAAAGGAAAAGAAAAAGAAGAAAAAAGAAGAAAAAGACGAAGACAAAAAAATGAAGATGAAGAAGATGAAGATGGAGAAGATGATGAAGAGGAAGAAGAAGAAGAGGACGAAGGAGAAGAAGAAGAGGAAGAAGAAGAAGAAAAAGAAGAAGAAGAGAACGAAGGAGAAGAAGAGGAAGAAGAAGAAGAAGAAGAAGAAGAAGAAGAAGAAGAAGAAGAAGAAGAAGAAGAATCTCGAGATATACGAATACTTCTAGCAGGGGGTGCGCAGTCGATCTTAGTGTCATCAAGTCTCATCTCGAAAGCAATCGATATATACGTCAAATTGATGTTTATTTGTTTCTTTGTCTATAGGTTGATTGATTTAAATGGTCCTAACGATTCCCAATGAGAGGATTTTTTTCAGTAGATTAAAGACGAAGTCAGTAATCATAATAAAAGATAAAACTTGTTTTACAAGACTAACGAAGGGGTGCAAAAAAGAAGAAAATAAAAGAGAGAGATAGAGAGAGAGAGAGAGAGAGAGAAAGAAAGAGAGAGAGAGAGAGAGAGAGAGAGAGAGAGAGAGAGAGAGAGAGAGAGAGAGAGAGAGAATCACTGGTAGATAGGCTACCTCCTGTGGGTACAGGTCACCTATCTTCAAGCATTCCTTTCCCCAAGGAAACACTATCACACCTTTACTTACGAAAGCGGAAAAAAAATATTCATTTTATTCTCGTTTAGTTGATTACCTGCAAATTCTCTCCCCTGCCTCGGGGCGCAAGGAAACGAGTGTTTCCTGTAAATACTGGCCGGAAACCGGAAAGCACGGGTGGAAAGTTGAAAACATGACGATGATT
>NC_134809.1:31087895-31090395 GCF_046742065.1 Oratosquilla oratoria | reverse complement strand
TTCACGCTGGAAGACAATTCCTCCACCGACTCCTCTAATTCGTACGCTTCAACGATAATTGAGATCTCGGAAGACGTCACTAAAGCACCAGAAGAAACCCAAGAAGCCACGGGAAGTGACTCTTCAGACACAAGCGAGAGGAAGACGTCGCTTAGGTTCTCCGACGAAGTATTTGTCGAACCCCCAGGGCAAATCTCGTTGGAGATTCCTATACCCGCCGAAGAAGATCTATCAACTCACGCAGACAAAGAGGACGCAAACAAAGAGGTCCTCGCCGTCCGGAGGTCCCCGGTGTCCACGCCGACCCAGTCCAAAGCAGGACCTAGCATCCTAAAGTCCGGACCTCCAAGCCCTACGTCTCCAAAGCCCAAGACCTCAGCCCGGTCTACCCTGATCAATGCCTTCAGGAGCGCCACTAAAGCCATCGAGAACGTGAGCAAGACTTCAGACACCACAAGAGGAGCTGCGCCTCCCGAACGATCACGTGGGCGCGTGAAGGCAACCCCAGGAGTAGAGTTCTCCACCTCCAAGTACAGAGAGCAGAAAGCCAAAGAAAACAGAGTCAAGGAGAGGAGAGAAAAAGAACGCCAGGCAAAAGAGGCGGCCGAGAAGAAAGCTCAAGAAAACAAGGAGAATCTTAAGAAGCAGCGCCTGGAAAGGTCTCCCATAAACCTCCTGAGGAAGAAGGAAGAGGGACACAAGGACTTCAGATCACGAAAGATCGATTCCGAAAAGGAAAGACTCATGGCCGATTACAAGAGGCTCCAGACTGACAAAGAAAGGTAAGATTCTTCTGGTCAGTTGCTCCGGTTGGGAAGCCTCACTAAGTAATTCGGACGTAGTACAAGTTGTAGTAAGAAAAAGTAATATTAGTATTAGTATTAGTACATACATATACCAAAAGCTTTTTCCCCCTAATAATGGAGGTAGCCAAAAAAAACAAAGGCATAAAAACCACTCTCACTCATTCCATCCCTATCACACTCCATTCCCCTCCGCCCTCTTCCCTCCCTCTTATCTTGGCACCTCCTGGATGACGGGTCATCCCTGCATCTTGTCCACTGCCCTGGGTCAGAAGCAGTGTCGCAAGACACAGCACATCCACAGGAAGGCCGCTTCATTAGATCGGCGACCCCCCCTCTCCGTCCCCTCATGCTGCGTCAAATTTTTCTCACACATACTCCCTCACCCCCATCCCCCACCCATTCCACCTCATGCATCACATCATCCATATACAACCATTCTCCATTCACCCCTGTATTCTGTCCTCTCCCGTCCTTCCTCAACAGACATTCCCCTCTTCCCCAAAGCCCCTTTTACCCCATCCTTCCATCTCATCCTAGGTCGCCACCTCACGTTCACTCCTTCTACATCTGCCTTCCACACCTTTTACTAGTCTTCCTTCACTCATTCTTTCCATGCGTCCAAACCGTCCCAATACTTTTTCATCCACCCTATCTCCCAACTCCCTTTCCACCCCCGTTCTCCTCCTCACCTCCTCATTTCTCACTCTATCCAGCCTAACCCCTATCATACTTCTCAGACACCTCATCTCAAACACATTCAAACTCTTTCTCTCTTCCTCTCTTATGTTCCATGTTATTGCCCCATACAGCTATTAGTATTAGTAGTAACAGTAGTAATAGTAGTTGCAGTTGTAGCTACAGATGTTGAAATAGTAGCAGTAGTAGTGGTAGTAGTAGTAGCAGCAGTAGTAGTAGTAGAAATAGTAACAATAGTGGTAGTAGTAGTGGTGATGGTGGCCGTAGTGAAAATGGTACTATTACTAGTGATAGTATATATATATATATATATATATATATATATATATATATATATATATATATATATATATATATATATATATATATATATATATATATATATTATATATATATATACATATATATATATTATATATATATATATATATATATGTATGTATGTATGTATGTGTGTGTGTGTGTGTGTGTGTGTGTGTGTGTGTGTGTGTGTGTGTGTGTGTGTGTGTGTGTGTGTGTGTGTGTGTGGGTGTGTGAAGACATCCTCACAGGTTGTAAGAGTAGTAGAACAAGAACACACTAGTAGAACAAGAGTTTATACTTTGACTAGTTTCGCACAATAGTGCTTACTCGGAAAGAAAGCAACACTGTGCGAAACTAGTCAAAGAATAAACTCTTGTTCTACTTGTGTGTTTCCCTATACTCCTCTTATATACATATATGTATATATATGTATATATATATATATATATATATATATATATATATATATGTATATGTATATGTATATATATATATAATGTGGCATCCTGACAGGTGTATGGTTGGTAAGAATGAAAATTACACCATATAAATGTATATGAGAGAGAGAGAAAGAGAGAGAGAGAGAGAGAGAGAGAGAGAGAGAGAGAGAGAGAGAGAGAGAGAGAGAGAGAGAGAGAGAGAGAGAGAGAGAGAGAGAGAGAGGAAGTGGGATTGGAAGGGTATAGTATAGTGAA
>NC_134809.1:31077895-31082895 GCF_046742065.1 Oratosquilla oratoria | reverse complement strand
AGTAGTTCATCGTTCTACCCAACTGCGCCACCGAGTCGTGTATGTGTGTGTGTGTACGTGTGTGTGTGTGTGTATGTATTTGTGTGTATGTATGTGTGTGTGTATATGTGTGTGTGCGTGGGTATGTGTGTGTGCGTGTATGTATGTGTGTGTGTGTGTGTGTGTGTGTGTGTGTGTGTGTGTGTGTGTGTGTGTGTGTGTGTGTGTGTGTGTGTGTGTGTGTGTGTGTGTGTGTGTGTGTGTGTGTGTGTGTGTGTGTGTGTGTGTGTGTGTGTGTGTGTGTGTGTGTGTGTGTGTGTGTGTGTGTGTATGTGTGTGTGCGTGTATGTGCGCGTGCGTGCGTGCGCGCGCGCGTGTGTGTGTGCGTGCATGCCTGTGTGGGTGCGTGCGCGCTCGTGTGTGTGTGTGTGTGTGTGTGTGTGTGTGTGTGTGTGTGTGTGTGTATTTTTGCGTGTGTATGTCTGCGTGTGTGTTTGCGTGTGTGTTCGTATTTATGTTACAGCACACAAATACGTGTTAATTCACCTGCAACTGTAAAAGAACACATCTACGTACTATATACTGTGCACGAAAGCTTGAGGCGTGCCAAGTCTCGAACACAACATCCACGCGAAGCCAATTTGAGATCAAGGGATGAAGGCCCTGTTTATATCTTTCACACTTAACACCTTCCCTATCCCATAGTACACTTTGCTTTACTCTAGCTGCCGCCAGTCTATTCAATTACCTTCGTGGCACGTCTCTTGGTAGCAAAGAGATTATAGCCTATCTCGCGTATCCCCTTCCGGGCCGGGTGGCTAAGAAAAGAAGAGGCGATTATATGCAGCTGAGGGGAGGAGACGTCAAGCTAAAACAGGACTCTATGCTCAAGAACCCCTTGAAGCTACAGCCCACCGAATCAGCTACATAACTTCGCCTAATCTTAGCCGAAACAAAACCAGTAAAGAAGTACTGCGCACACTTGAACCTAACACATGATGTATTAGAATTATGCCATTATATCTTTCGTTGTTGTAATGATATCAATCTGTACAACGATTACTTTCGATTATTAAGGGAACTACTTTACATCGGATATGTATGAGGTACTCATGGGTCACGTTTGAGTGCCCGTGTTCTGGGTTGTTTATAGTAATGTTTGGGATGTCAAATGGTTGAGATGAACTGGGGTTACGAATAGCATAGTCACGAAAAAATCTACCTCTGCGATGTCGCGCCGCGCCGCATAGAATGTGGGTGCCAACACAAACGACATGAAACGCAACCGTCGGAGCATTTTGGTGAGGAAGGAGGAGTGGATAACGGGTGGAGGGGAGTTGTCTGCACTGGGCGTGGGGGACGGGGGGCGGGGGGGGATGTAGACGGACGTAGCGGCCCATGTCGTACGCGTGTAGGGCGTGCCACTGTGTATTTATCTAAGCTAAGCATGTGTGTTTATGTAAATGTTCGAGTGTGTGTATGTTCCGTTCCATGGGCTCCTGGGCTTAAGGTTTCCGAGTTCCGCTGGTCCATGACGCTCAAGCAAGATTGCGAACATTCGAATCTGACACATTATATACCAGACCTATACAAATAAAGTTGTCGTTGTAGTTGTATTAGTAAACATATTTTTCAATTTATTTTTTACTAAAAGGGAAGTACTGCATACAGAACTATAACATTCAAGGGTCAGCTTCGGGCGTTTGCATTAGTACATTACGTTATTGCCTGTTAGTGTGTAGGAGGCAAAGCTGCAAATTATCATTGATCCAATGAAAGGCGCGATAGTGCTGTTCAGTGAGACTTCACTATCAACGATGGAATATTAATCATAAACTCAAGTAAAGGCTCCAGTTACACAAAACGAGACAACTCAAATCAAAACGAGTCATGAGTCGTTTTGAGTCATACCGACCCTCCCGTTGAGAACGGTTTCCGTAAAATTACATAACAGTGAATGTAAAATGGAGTCACGAGTCAAGACAGGTCATGGGATCGGCCTGACTCGACCTCGAGTCAACCTCGAGTGGACCTCGACTAGTGTGAACAGCTTTCTGTGGTCGAGTGATGATTCGGATTTCATACAGACAAGACATTGGGGCCGGATTGAGGTATAAGTGGAAGAAGCTACAACTAAAGGCTTCACAATCCGCTTTAGCCTCACGCCATTTCCTTGCCTTCACTTTTTTTTTTTACTTTTTATATTTAAAATGTAGTATTGATGGAAATTCTGTAGGAAATTGTATTTGGTTATAATTTTCTGTGTGATTAAATTCAGTATTATTCCAACGTTCGGTTTATTTTTTTCAAATTTACTCTCTGATAAGGGTTCTCGCTAAGTTTAAATATGGCACATGGAGAAATGTTTGATTTATCTTTGACCGAGAAGTATCTCGTTTACTGTCATCGAATACAGTCGTACTTGTTCATTACCGACGTCGACGACCATGGAACTCCATCTTCTCCGATCTTGAGCCAATCTCGTTAGATGTTGAACTTTCATCCCTCCTCCCCCATGTCCTTCAGTAAGCTACCCATATATGTCTGTCACTGTCTACCACAATCCCTCTTCCTTTCAACCATTCCTAGTAGGCTGACTTCTTCCAGTTCTCCTGTGCGGATTATATGGCCAAGGAAAGAAAGTTGTCTGCTCCTGATAGCTCCTATAAGTGATCTTTTTGTCCTGGCTCTTCTTCATTACAAAGGCGTAATATATAGACTTTTATATGGTAAGCGTTAGGTGATTTTATTCAAATGAAATATGGACTTCGACCTGCCACATCTCGATCACCCCTTTCGTACTGGGTGTGGCCTTTATCTCTTTTATTAAGGTTACCACCGGACTATTTCATTCAATCCTGTGGCACCCCCTTTGAGTTATGCAACGAGAGCAAGTTGGTTCTCAAGATTGGCGTGTTGTAGTCGATTAAGCGCGGAGATTGCTATGGTCGAGTTGGGGAAGTTCGCTCGCCAATGTAGATCAGAGGTTATTGAGTCATGGTCGAGAGGGTCTGGCGAAGAATGATTAACTCTTCCTTCAGTGGCGAGACAGATTGCAAGAGACATGAGGACAACAACTATTTCCTTATCCGTTACAAGTTAGGTGGCGTAACGCGTCCTCTGTTACACCCGTTACGGCTTCAAAGCAAGATGAGCTTCCTGGAGTGAAAAGTGATCAACTACACGCGAGATTTTACATTCGACAGTGATAAATATTTTAGAGAAAGGATAAACTGATATAGAGTCCTCAATATTCTAGAATACATAAATAACATCAGAAAAGAAAATATATTCACACTGAATCCTAACCAAACGGTAAAAAACGGCCCTAAGCTGTCACGTAATAGATTTGTTTTATAAGTTGGTAGAAACAATACAACCAACAGCGTAGCTTATGAATGGGATTAAGATTCCCTCAAAAGAAAAGTGTTGTATTATGGTTCAAAGTTTTAAGATCTAGCTGGATAAGCACCCAAACAAAATGTTGCAAATTCTGACAATTGGATATTACGCTTTTTTTTTTATGTGTGTGTTTGGGTGATTGTAAGCGGAGGAAATTCCTTTTGCCTTTACAAGTGGATTGCAAGATGCAATTATTACAACCTTTCTCCGACGTTATATGTATATATATATATATATATATATATATATATATATATATATATATATATATATATATATATATATATATATATATTATTGATATCAGGGCAAGACTCAGCACTGAACAAGAATTACATTGCTCAATATGACGACCTGTCTCGTTCGTGGCCATCTCTTCAGTAGAATCCCTTGGAATTAGCCAGAACATAATGTGTAAAGTATGTCACGCATGCACGCACACACACACACACACACACACGCACACACACACGCACACACACACATGCACACACACACATCTGTCTAGGAGAAGATCGAGTCATCCGAATAGCAATACGGCGTCATATCGACGTTTGCCACCCACGCACGGGGACACGACCGCTTCAGTCTAAGCTGATGCGCAATTTTCTTTGCTAAATCCCGCTATGTATGCATACAAGTCAATAACCTCGTCCGGTCGTTAGGACTCATGTCCCTAAAGACGTGGCAGTGACAAGTGTAGACGAACGCAGGTGGGGGTTGGAAAGGATTCAGATCCCAAGGGGGTATTAAAAGATACAGAAATGATAAAAGGGGTCGAAACAGAAATGTAACATGGTGAAAATAAATGTGAAGCGAATATGGAAAGATGGGAAAGACGTAAGTTGAAGAAAGAAGGATGGGTAAGAGGTATGGGGAGGAATTATAGATTGATATATAGATAGGTGGATGAAATATATATATATATATATATATATATAATATATGATATCTAATTACTATATATAATTTATATGTATATATATATGCATTATATATCTATATATAGGTGTGTGTGTGTGTGTGTGTGTGTGTGTGTGTGTGTGTGTGTGTATGTACATATAAAGAGAGAAATAGTCAGAGATAGATGAATATATAGATAGAAAGTTAGATAGGTATAGAAAGGCGGGGGAGACGGAGGTTAAGATAAACAGATGAAGAGAGAGCAGTAGAGGCAACCGGAAGAGGAAGCGACAGTAAGATGGAACACGTTTTGATAAAGAGAATCATAAGGACTTACTGAAAAAAGAAGAAGAAATGTTAGGGAAAAAGAAAAGAAAGATAAAGTAAAGCGAGGGGCAAGGAAAAAGAAAGGAAGGGAGAAAAGAACAGGAAAAATAGTTAACAGACGCTTAGAACTAAGATTACGTAGGGGGAGCAGGAAGCAACGTAAAAGTGAAGAAGCTTAAGAGAGAAAAAGTAGATGAAGATAGCAAGGGGAAGGGGTGTGGTGAAACAGGTAGAAATGGGGGAAAGGAGGAGGCGAGGGGAAGGGGGCCCAGCGAATTGGCGGAAGCGCCGCCCATGTATATACAGTATATTTATAACTGTGGCTGAGGGCAAGTGTGTGCGTGTTGGGCATCTACTCTGAGGAAGGGTGGAGAGGGGGAGAGGGGGAG
>NC_134809.1:31052895-31070395 GCF_046742065.1 Oratosquilla oratoria | reverse complement strand
GGTAATGGTGAGGTTCTGTAGGATTATTTCCCATTACTCTATCTTTTTTGTCTACTTCCACTTCTGAAGTGGAGCGTCGGCTTCTGGAGGTGAGAAGCTAGGTGGATGGCAATTGGAGACCCACAAAGACATCTAACACGTGGCGTCAATAAGGGGCCTACGGTCTTCAATCACTGAGCTCAGACAAAGGCATTCAATCTAACCATCCCACGACATGTAACGGCCAGAAAAATACTTATATATATATATATATATATATATATATATATATATATATATATATATATATATATATATATATATATATATATATATATATATCAACCGATACCACAAAATGAGCAGTTAGGAAAAGGGAGATCAGACAGAATGCGGAGAGACGAGATAGACATACGCAGGAATGACGTGACAGAGGTTAGACCAGACGTATAATATATGAAACAAGTTGGGAAATGTTTTTGCCCATTAGTGTATTTCGAATATGATGGTTACTCAGTGGTAAAGGCGAAGTCCTTGAAACGCACAAGATTCTTGGACTTGGAGAAAGTGCCTCCGAAGCGCGGGGGACCATTTCGTAGGGGAAAAAAAAAAAAAAAAAAAAAAAAAAAAAAAAAAAAAAACCGAGAGATCTCCCCTCAACACTCTTCGGGGAAATCGAAGCGCAAATATCTCACGGAACCATTGATTCCGAAAAGAGTAAGAAAAGGTCGCTAAAAAAGGGTTGAAAAACTTATAGAGCTATTAGGGAAAATGAAGGGGAGGTGGCAGTAATTTAAAGAGAGAGAAAAAGAGCAAAAAGAAGAAGAAGGAAAAACGAAAACGAAAGAAAATGAATGGATGGCGATGGACGTCTATGAAAGAAAAATGGAAAGATGAAACTTAAAAAGCATGATATTGCTGATTACTCAAGTTTTTATGAGAATAGTAATATAGATAATGTTGACATTATCATGATATCAGCGATGAAGATATAAGAAAAAATACAACAGTAAGAACCACTCTGCTGATATTCTTAGTACTAATACGCTAAAACGATGGAGTGAATTATGCACATATAGGAAATGGGGGAAATAGTGGAGGAACCAATGATACTTGAAACAGAAAGGAGAGAAGAGACAATAATGAAGAAAACATATACTTGGAAAATATGTTTTTAAAAGGACCAAAAATTAAGTGAGAGACGGGAGAAAAAGGAACAAAGGAAGTGAACTGAAGTATCAGAAGGAAGGGAATAAGATGAAGGAAGAACAAGAAGGCGAAGAAGTGGAGAAACACCTACTCTCCCTCACATCTCACTATGTTGTTTATCTTATTCTATTTTTACATATTTGTTTATTTACTTTGCGTCAGCTTTTTGATATCATATCACTTTTTATGCAGTCTGAACGAGTTTGGGTATTTTCTGCCGCTTCAAAGCCAAACCCATGAGCTGTAAAACTATTTTGTGCCTAAGTACTCCAGCATCGTAATTCCTGAACTTCAAAGTCTCGTGATGACAGCATTTTTAGAGGACCTCAGGAAAAGAGCAGCCAAGTGTGACGTACTGTAGGGTGAGTTGAGGCTCATATACCTCTGAGATTTGTATCTGATCGCTCAAGCCTCCATTCGGCATCAAGTACTTTGTACTTCATCTAGGTCTCTTTGTATGTACTACCACAAACATCCGAAGATGACACACCATATATCAGAGCTATGCAAATGTGTTTTTTGCTTTTGCTGCATGAATAGTATGTTGTTTGAAAAAATATGCTATACCAAAATGAGTGTATATAGAAATATATTATTCACATATGAAGGATCTTGCATAGTATGGGCAAGTTCGGATGTCCGAAGCAGCGCATGCGCTTTGTCACTAATGGCGTTCTCAGGTTAGTAAAGAAGATCAAAGATTATGACAAGAGGAAAAGGAAATTAAAAAGACAAAACTTATAACTTTTCATTGCCAAAGACGCATGCACGATTTTTTTTCATAATCAGACATTAAATTCTTCTTCTGCCCACTCCATTCCGTAGTCGTTGTGTTATTACGTAATTCGTTTGTCTGTTTGTTTACTTCTGCATCCGACCTCGTTATGGACCGAAAGTTTTCTTGACCTTTTACTATGTCATTGTAACTCAGTGATAGAGAAAGAGATCTTGGGTCTGGTCCGGACACCGAGTGCCAGCCTGTCAAGGTTTACCTTCGTGATGGAGGTGAGTGTGTTGACGGGACCTGAAGATGATTGTAGGGGAGATAGTCCTCTCCAACATCTGTTTCGCAAGCACAGGTCTGTAGTTCCAAGATTTCCTTAAAAAGGCTATCTTCTTCAATTAATCTTTGATCTGTCTTAGGTGAAATGTTGATGTGTTGTGTCCTGGATCTCGAAGGTAGATTCTGTTTTTTTTTTTTTTTTTTTTTTTCTTTTTTTTTACTCCTCGTGAACGACGTCGAGGTCCTTGTTACTCGTTGTGTGACCTTTTATTTACATTTGATTCATTTGATCATTTTCTCAGAAAAATTCGACCGAAGCGTCCCCTACACATTGCTCAGTAACCCGTACTGTACAATCTTTACACAATTTTATTGATAGTGTGGTGATAATATCATTGGACCAATGAAAAGGGGACAACAATACTGTGTCAGAACATTGCCACTAGTAAAGGGGTTACGACAATTGGCAGTCGCAAGTCTCAGTCGTAGACAAAATTTTCTTCTCACGTTGTGCGTGTAGATTTTTATCCTCTTCAGGCTGTTTAATGTCCGAGACTTGGATCTCCTTGGACAGTGCTTACTCACAATCGGTGGCACACTGCCCGTGAGGACACCAGGCAATGTGGTTGGACCTTCAGGTGGCGGTGAGCCAACAGGAACGCCCGTGACATCATTGAATGTTCAATGCATAGTTTGTTCAGAGGTTGTGGTAGTATAATCTCACATCCTATATACCAATTAGGTATCTAATGATCCACGTATCATTATTACGGAACATTATATATCAATGAAGATTTTCAATCACGTCTTATACATTTATTTGTTCTGGCTGCCTCCAGACGATTTTATTCATCTATGAAAAATTCCCTGTGTAGCGGAGAGGTTACGACTGTTATACTTAATCCTTTCATTGTTACTTATGACTCGTGAGCTTGTTCTGACAAGCGCCAAACGCTTATTTTCAGTCAAGGAAATACCCCGGCATAGCGAGAAGATAAAAAGCCTATCACGAATGAGGACCAGCAATGGGTGTCTCTTTCATAAAACAATGAATATTAACTAAATACTCACCTCATCTCTCTAAAAGGACTTGCAATTTTGTACAACAATAACCTCTCACTCATCGTCTTTCAACCTCAGTCTTCCTCAACAAACCACCTTTCCTTCACACCCACGTCACCAATATGCTCCCTCCAACACTCTCCCTTATCCTCCTTCCCCCCTCCTCTACCTCTTCCTCTCCCATGCTTAGCGCTAAAACCGTCGTCAGGGGGAAAGGTTCGGAGAGTGGTGGGGGGTGGGGGGGAGCGTTGATGGTGCCAGGTGCCACGTCTCCCCCTTCCCCGGCCAAACCCACGCCCTTCCCTCAATCCCTCCCCATGTCTTCTACCCATCTCCCGATGCCTCAGTTGCACCCCGCGAATCGCTTCTCCAATCATACTTCGATTTTACCCGCCCCTCAGTACTCATTTCGCCCTCTCTCGCCCCCTTCACTGCTCCTCACGAATTATTTAAGTTCCCTCATCCCCTTTTTTCTCCTAGTCTTTCGCCTTCCCCCTTTTCAACGTCATTTTAAAGTCTTTTTTATTTTCGATGCTCTGCATTTTCCGAACGCCATCATCCTTTTTCGTCCTCCTTTCCTCTCTTTCTCTCTCTCTCTATATATATATATATATATCTTCCTCTCTCTCCCTCTCTCTCTCTCTCTCTCCCTACCTTTCTCTCTCCGTCTCTCTCTCTCTTTCCCTCCACCTTTGTCTCTTTCCTTATCTCTCTATTTTTTCTTCCTGTCTTTCTTTCCCTCTTTCTTCCTTTCTTTTTCTTCTGATAACAACCTCTCTGTCTCTACTCTTCTTTCACCATTCCAGCAATTGTATACCCGTCTTTGTCTCTTTCCCCTGCCATTTCGTTTTTATTTTCTATCATTTTCTGCTTGAGGCATTCCCCCCGTCTTCCTTCGGCCTCAAACGTTTCTCGCTTTTTATTTATCGTCTTTCAGTCCTCAGTATCCACTTTCCTTCATATTTTTATTGCCCTTCTCCCTCTCCCTCTCTCACTTTTATCCTCCACTTCTTTCCTTTCTCTTCCCTTTATCAGCTCATTCTACTCCCTCTCGCTATTCTTCAAACTCTTCCACTCTTCCACCTGTCTGCCTCGCCCATCTTCACACTTCTTTCTCGCCTCATCTCCTTCCTTCGCCTTCCCTTATCCTCTATCCACCTCTTCATCACGTTCACGTTTCTTTCTGTTTTATTTCTCTTATGCTCCTTCTTCCCACATCAATCATTGCCACTCCTTTTCCTAGTCTTGATTTACCTCACAGAAACTCTCTAATTTCTATGTGTAATTGTTGGGTTAATAGATTTCCTATTTGGCCAATCATATGTCTTGGTGGGTTGTCTTGCTGGCTGTCTCTCATTATTTCCACATTTTCTTTTTTTTTCTCATTTTTGTTTCCTCCTTTCTACTGCATTCAGTCTCACCGTATCCCATTTTCTTCGATCACGCTTTCCGTTTTCTTCTCTATCTATTCCAACCACCCCCTGTACTGCACACGTCTGGTGTCTTTTAGTATAGAGATTAGACAAGAAACTCTACCAGGGGTTCTATCAGCCGCTGAACATGTTTCTCTACTCTATGACGCAATTTACGACGTTAGTAACGTCATGCAAAGGGGAGGGGGACACCAGGACCTACAGAGGGCGAAGAATTATGTGTGAGAGGCGTGGATACTCACGTGAACTGGTGATAGACATATGACCCCCATGGAACTATAAAGGGGACTGTAAAAGAATGAACGAGGACCGGAGGCTTTGTTTAGAAGAATGGGAATCATGAGTACAGGTTCTATTTGTTTAGCATCTCTAAAACTCAGAAGGCTCCAGAATACGAAACGAAAAGCTCCGGAATAAAGTAAATTCCGCTCAATCCAGAGGTAGATTCATTTATGTTCGTGTATGTTTCTGAAACGAGTTTGAGTCCCGAATATTTCGAATTTTGTAGATTCCGGATTGAGGGGAATTAGCTCCATGTGACTTGGCGGAGCGAGGCATTGCGCGTGTTGCATTAAAGGCTGTTCCCCGTAGCTATGAAAACTCTGTTGAGTGGACCCATCTGGTGGTTGTTGGAATAAAATATGTAGATTGCATCATCGAAAGAAAAAGGATAATGGGTAATAGTGACGCTTCAGCTAGGTTATTTACAGAACAATGTGTAACATGGCTAAAGGCAGAAACGTGCTCAAATATTTTGGCGCGCGCGCGCACATACACGCACATACACGCACACACACACACACACACACACACACACACACACACACACACACACTGTAGCGATCACAAAAATTCACATATGTTACGCAAAGGCAGTATAAGAGCATGATGCACCAAACCTTAATAAAACATTTCGCAACTTAGGAATGCAGAGAATGAATGGTGATCACGATGTGAGATTTGTACCCAGGTACTCTATAACGATGGAGAGAAGAAAAACAAACATCCAAATCCTGCATAAGACTAAAATACAAATGACATATATGAAAAATACAAAAGTGACATTGCCCAAAGGCGTACAGGTAGTGCAATGTAGTTCAGTTCGAAGCTTTAAGAATCATTTAGATAAATACCCAAGTAAGATGCTGTAATTATTATAATTTATGTTATATTATTTGTTTTTGTTTTGTTATAATTTGTCTGTCTGATTTTCATTTATTATTAGTTATATGTCAATTTATAATCATTTACTATTTACCTTTTTGTTTGTTATTCAACTATACCTATGCATTTATTTATGTATTTTATTTGTTATTTTTACATTATTATAGTTTTAATTTATTATTATGATTTTTTTTTTTTTTTTTGCATCCGACCTAGATATGGATCAAAAGGTCTCCTGTCGGCATGCTCCGCCTTTGTAATCCTTTGTATATGATCTGAAGAGGTCATGCACAATAGAGCAGGACTGGAGAGCAAAGAAAACACAGGCAATAACCAGCGCTTCGGTCATTGGGGATAAAATCACGACTAAGAGGTGAAGTCGTAAAGGAGAGATCTAAGGATTTAAGAAAGGAAATAGAAAGGAGGGACATTAGAAGTTATAAGTGATCAGTGGGGGATTAGTCTTCAATCATAATGTGTGACTCTAGTCCATATGGGTGCTATCAAATTTCAAATCGTTTGTTTACCACTGTTTTACATCTATGGTGATACTTATAACACATACAAAGTTCCCAAGCTCCCAGGTTCTAACCAGTGATTGCACGAGCAAGTTCCAATGTCAGAAAACGTAGGACGGCTCTGACTAATGTCTTGAATAGCAGGATATAAAATCCTACAGGAAATGGTTATAACCTGCAGCAGCCTGATCTCATAATACAAGACCTCAAATCCGGACTGGATCATACGTCAATTTCGTGATTCATTATATGATGAAATTTATAAGAAGAAATAATTTAGTACCAGACCAATTTTGGTAGGAGTGAGAAATTGTGCACAAAAAAAATTCTCCTTGTCAAACAAATACAGTAGCTGATGCATATAATGTATAATCAAGTTTGGATCCTAATATGTGTGTATATATATATATATATATATATATATATATACATATACATATATATATATATATATGTGTGTGTGTGTGTGTGTGTGTGTATTATTTCAGCCTATATCCGCTCTGCGAGGTGGTTTGGCATGATATCCTTTGTTGAAACTCGGGCACTTAAGCCTGTATATCTTTACTACCGTTACGCACTGACTCTTGTGGTTTTGAAACTCCTATCTCTGATGTCTCGCCTAGGCATCGGCGTTTCTGTCTGCTTGGCTACCACGCTCCGTGATTTCACGAGAAACGCAAATTAAGACACCTTCAGGTTTCCTGAATGATACGAGAACCCGAAGTCTCTCTAGTCCTGATACTGAAGTTAAAGAACGCCTACCTCTTGCACCTTGGTCCCTGATTGTTCGTGTCGCGCTGCATGCGGCCTCTGATTGGTCGAATCACGCAAAGGAGTTAATCAAGCCTTACTTGAGTTTCAAGGGGTTCTGACTGTCGTTAGGTATTCTATTCAACACAAGTTTACCACCACCTTTGCCTTATTATCAACCCATTTCTCCTATTACTTTCACTATTACTCTTAACCTTAGTATTCACTTGCGAGTAAGCTAGATTTCTTTCAAGGATTTAATGTTGATCATAACTAAATCTATCCTTTGGGGAATACTCGTCCTTCCTTATGTACCACAAAAGGAAAATATCTTAGATATGGACTGTTACTTCAAGTTGTAAGTATTACAGTGGCTGATATCTTCTAGAAGGCTTTGGGGGACTCATAACTTTGGGTCGTATATGTACGATGTGAGCGATTGATTTGCGATCTCGTAGGCATTCATGTCATTATTAACTATACCTATGCATTATTTAACGATACCTATGCATTTATTTATTTATGTACTTTATTTGTTATTTACATCATTATAGTTTTTATTTATTCATTTATTATTATTTTTTTCGCATCCGATAGATATGGACTAAAAGGTCGGCATACTCCGTCTTTGTAATCTTTGTAATCTTTGTAATACGCCAGCCACTGTAGTACTTAAAGTGGAACCAGTTGGACACGGATACAGAACCTTAAGGAGTTATCACGCCTAGATGATGGAGGGATACAACTTGTGACTAAATCTTACGAGGAGAGACGCAAATCGTAGTTGAAAACACACACAAAAAAAGTTGTTTCTCTCTCTCCTCCATCCCAGTTGGTGATGAAGGTGGTTAAATATAGTAATTTGAAAATAACGAAGACTTGGAAATCATCTAGTGCTATTGCACATTCCAAAAACAATGACTACATGCATAATTACTTTCTTTTACTATCTTTTAATCTTGTCATTATGTTGCCATTTTAAGTATACACGATTATCTATTCAATATTAGAACAGACAATAAGCGAAAGATCTACTCATCGCAACTAAATTGTATGAATTATTATCAAACCATGAAATAGTTGTCAAGTTTGATTGCATATAACCGAATAAAGACAATGTGCAATTTACCTGACTGTTGGCGTTCCTTTACTAGCGGATCTGACCACTACTCCGCTCCAATGCCTTTTCGTATCTTCCCGGTGTTTTTAGCCAACGAGTTCAAATGACACTGTTGGTATAATTGGATTACTTAATCCTTTAAAATACCCTCCTAGGAAGTTAGGATAGAGTTGGTTGGGATAGGTTGAGTTAGGTTAGGTTAGGTTGGGTTAAGTTAGATAAGGTTGGTTAGTCTAGGTTAGGTTAGGTCAGGTTAGGCTATGCTAAGTTGAATTAAGAAAATGGTTTCCAACAAGATTTATGTATGGCCCCTAAAGAAACCTGACAGCAATACTCATTACCTCGTACAAAATCTAAAAATGTATTCCATAACTGTGTTATGGACAAAGTCACGCAAAAATTATTTTTCATGGGATTACCCATTACTCCCTGTACAGTGGAAAACTAACCCTATGGATGATATTCACTTCTAATTAGGGATCTCTAGATCACAAGGCTAGGTACTGTAAAGGTAAAGAATATAGGACAAGGTGGGGGAAAGTAGGGTAAAGTAAGACAAATTAAGGTAATTTAGGTTAGGTTGGATGAAGGGGTTATTGTGAACAATTACCGTTTATTTACTTCCTACAGCGTTTACGCTTCATGAGCAATTGTATCAAATGGTGTATTATTTATACATATATATGAAATATAGCATATTTCAACATCTAGATATCAAAGTATGTTGCTGTCATACTAACCTGTTAATGATATCTTGTTAGCGAAAGTTATTTGTTGCCCAACACTTCTACGGACTATGTCCTTTTGTCTAAGGATTTTATGGAACCGGTGTAAACATTCGTCTACCGCAGCGTTGCCGCGTTTTCTAGTGTCGTGTAGAATGGGAGTGTTGCCATACCGGGGCATACATTTTCCTCGGGCGTGTGCCGAATTTCATAGCAAGACATACTTGTCAAACTTTGACAAAATGTTGGTTCTAGTTTTTTTTTTATATATTCTTGAATGTATATAAGGCCCTCATGCCCTAACATATTCAGTAAAATATAAACATTATTTTTTATATTATTATCGCATAAAGAAAGCTGAAATTTAGTGTAGATTTTTTTTTTCTACACCGTATCTTTTTATGAAATATTGTACCCCGAAACTTTCGGGGTACAATATTTCATAAGTAATATAATTACCAATAAAAGTCATATATTTTTATGTACCATTTATTATTTGATAACTAATTATATGGTTTTTAAACAACAACTTGAGTGATTGAGTGTTTTGAACAGCCCGCTGATTTGTTGAAAATTTTTCCTCACGCATTTGCCACATGCCGCTATCTTTCTATGTTTTGGTACAAAATTCTACGAAACGGCAGTCCTGGTCCCCCGTTCAGTGTTAGCTAGAATAAAGGGATTAAGAAGCAAAACACAACAAAAAGGTTTAGTATACATAAAAGACAAACAAACAAAAATCATTATGCAATATGTTTGTGAAGTTAGGTAAGACAGCCGAATGCAGAAAATGTTACACAAAGTTTGAGTGAATATTTTGAAATAACTACATACAAAGGCTTACTATTAGGGGCAAACAAGTAATACTATAAGGTTTCGTGAAGAGAAGCTATGAAGCAAGTCATCCAATGTAATACACAATACTTCCAAAAGTATTTTTACAAACCTGTGCAAAAGAAAATGACACATCGACATTGGGGTTTCATGTAAAGTCAAGAACTGTGTGACATAATGGTGTGCGTATTTTTTGATAAATAAACAGTACACAAGCTGATTTTGAGATACTGCATACGAAAATCGACTACAACATAGGAATCTATTTTCCCTAAAAAAAAAGCGTAGATTCATGGGTGATTTGATACAGGTCTTTCGGATTCAAAGATTCTAAAGGGAATTGACAACATCAAAAGTAACGAAAATTTCACATTGAATGCAAATCAGACAAGAAATAATGGTCTCAAACTGCCAGGAAGTAGATTTAATTTGGAAAGGGGTAGAAACAAGTTCGCCAACCTTGTAATAAACGAATGGAATAAACTTCTTGCAGAGGCAGTACAATGTAGTACAGTTCGAAGTTTTAAGATTCGTTTAGATAAGCACCTAAGCAATTTGCTGTAGTGCCTGCCATGTATTTGATTCTATTTCATTTTTTGTTATTTATTTAGTTATCATTGTAGGTTATAAATTACATTACATTCGGAAATTGGTGGTAAAATAAACTCAGGAGGTCTTCTTGTCTTTAATAAGACCGACAGTGTTCTGCCTTACAAATACACAGCAAGCCCCAAGCAAAACTCGGAGTGTTGCCAGAAACATATTCTATCTATATATATACAAGGTTGCCAAACATGGTAATTGTAGGCTGTTGCCATATTAGTGATAAGGAAATTTGGAAGGCTGGGTCGCGACGGGAGACGCCAAGAGAGCCTTTGTTCGCGCAGGCTTGTCCTGAGGTGCAGAGAATCTATTGTCGCTGAAAGGGGCGTTGCCAGGAAAGTCGGTGAGCTGGGTCACTTGGAACAATGAACCGTCCCTTGGGAAATCTGTGCCGGCGTCGGAGTACCAACTTGCAGCCTATGTGTGCGCGCGTGCGTGTGTACGCTAGGCATCAAAGGGAGATGGCAGGTACGTTGAATATCGAGATGATAACATCAATATTCATTCGCTTATTTTTTTGTTATTCATGTATTTATTGTCTAAATTATTGTTATTTTTCTGCTTGCTTATTGTCATTATCTATTTACAGTATCTATTTTATTCATTTATCTACTTATTTACTTATATCTTTATGTAGTGTTTTTTCGCATCCGACCTAGTTATGGACCAAAAGGTCTCCTGTCGGCATGATTTTCCTTTGTAATCTTTTGTTATTGGTATTCATGCTTACAATCCTACAGCACCAACGGTGACACTTTTGCACATTTTTCACATCCAAGATAAACTAATAATATTTGCAAGACAAAAGGCAAAAAACTCTTAGTTGAACTAAAATAAGATAGAAAAGTACACTTATGCTAATATTAAAAAAGTAAATCGCCGAGAGGACGCCAAGGAATATGAAAAAATATAGCATACCGAGTTTTACTTTTTAGATAACAGACATATGTATGAAATAGTAATCTTCAAAACTCCTGATATTCCTATTTAATTAATTTGTGACAATTTAACTACATTTGTGTTGCTTTGCTACGATTGTATTTATATAAGACTCTTCCAGTTGTTTTTTAACTGGTGTACAAAATATACCAAATACTCAGCAAAGTGTTGTATGTGTATGTTCATAAATATCTTTAAAAGGGACAAGAATTCTAGTAGTAATTGTATAAAAATATTTTTATGAAGCCTTTATAAAGTTTACAATCAAAATCTGGTAAGTAGGGCTCCCGCAACGAGAGTATCAAGAGAAGTATTTACATGAGTATTATGTCGAGTTACAAAACATGAGTATAGATATCGTACACTAAGGCTGTAGACAAAGACTGTATACTGGTATATGCACAGCCATCATGCAAACCAAAGCTGCACCTTCCTTTGCTTAGGGCCAGTGCCAAATGCCAAAAGGGCATACCATACCAGCCAAGTAAGCACGTGGTATGCCGTGTGAATGTTACGATCTTCATCTGTGATGTCATGCTCGTGGCCATTATCTATTGGCAATAATGGTATTGTCACTGCTTCCATTATTGAGAACAACCATGATATCTCACCTGCCTTCAATATCAACCAAGCACTAAATGTCCTTCTCGCATATTTGGTATCAACTTGACATCGTCAGTATTACTGAAGTTAATATCAATAAACGTGTATCGTGCACGGGTCTTGATTAATTCGGCTTGGCGACGTTCTTGACATATCTTATTTTAAATAACTCCAGAAGCATATTCATTAAGGGATGGTGAAAAGGTTAAGATTATCTCGCTTTGCTCAAAGAAGAATGCAGGTCACTTTTAACTTCCACGATTTCTCCTTTCTGCTGCACTCTTAAAGGGGTTTAAGCTACAGTTACACTAGTCAACAGAATTGTTAGATTCCAACAATTCATTTGGATTTCGTCCAAGATTGGAGTGTAACCGTAGATTTTTTGCTAAGGTTACACTCCAACCTTGGACAAAATCTAACAAAATCTTTGGAATCCAACCATTCCGTTGACTAGTCTAACCGTAGCTTTAGTTATGACCTCACCTTCCTCCTACCTTTTCATTACATTTTGATACTAGAGTCGTTTATTCCAGACACCACCAAGTGATTTTATTCAGCTAGGGGAAATTACTTTCACAGCGAAATAGATATAAGTACTTAGAGCCTAGAGTCTGCTTTTTATGACTCAAGTAACTTATTCAAGCCGGACGATTTAATTCAACTGAGAGAAACACCCTCCACAGTGAAATAGTTACGATATGATAGCTGAGTATGACTTATCCCTTGCATGATATTCTGGTGTGACACTGTAGTCTTGGCAAAGCGAACTAATGAGTCACATACGAGATCATAGAAGTTATGATATGAAGATGCTACACTTCTTCGCCGTAGTACATGTATTATGTTAAACGCCAGAGGATTTCATTCATCTAAGACCCCGGCAGACTCCGGCCTGAGAGGGGTCTCGATTGGTCCTAAGGGTTCCTCTAAACCAGTGGTTCTTAACCTGTGGGGAATTCCCCACTGGTGGGGAATGGCGGAGTTGCCAAGTGGGGAATGACCGGTCGGACAGAAGAACCACTTTTTTTTTTTTTTTTTAATCGATGTGTTTTTGTTTCTTTTTGTTTGTTTCTGGTGTCTTCTTCTTGTCACATTTCGTGAATTTGTTTCCACTCACAAATAATCGATAGTGCTTCAAGATTTATGTATTTATGTATTTCATTTCCATGTGATAACTGTTAGTAAAAAACTAATATATGCAAACAAAAATTAAGGGCCGTAAAATGGCATAAAAAAGCAAAGCGTATATTCACGTACTAAACACTGCGTGGGTTAAAATCGAATTTGTCAAAGACCGATGCTGTGGTGGGAAATGGAGAATTGGCTCACTAAAAAGTGGGGAATTGGAGAAAAAAGGTTAAGAACCCCTGCTCTAAACCAAATAAAATTGGCTTCTATTAGCCAGAATATACTTTTGACAGGCCTGCCTGGACCTAAAAGGTAAATTGAGGTAATTTTTCGAGAAATCTTTCTTAAACCTTATTGTCCTCAAGGGTTTCTTCAAGGTAGGTAGAATCGCCTGGCGTTAGCAAAAACAAAATCCTAAAAGTTCCGTCAGGATTGACTCGGATAGACCAGCGTCTGGTGAAGGCATAAAGGGGAAACCCATCTGGAGGTTCGAACTAACCAGTTCGTCATCGGGGTCCTCAACCTACAAACCTGACTGACTGGCGTCTAGATTTGTGACCTACCCTGTAGGCAAGGTCTTCGAACCATCTCCCCTACTGTAGCTAGTGATCAAACAAAAGAACTCCAAGTATCACGGGGTATAATAATATGGGAGGCGGTGGTCACTTCCTGGGTCATCCCGTCTCCAAACTTGCCTCCCGGTTCCCAACCCTCCCCTTCTCCCTCTCTACCAGAATCCTCGATTCTCCTCGGCACAGGTCTGAGGACCACAGACCCTTGCGAGCGTGTAATTCGGATAATAATTCTTCGGCCTGGAACAAAATGTTTTGCCTTGAGACATCATTTAACAAAAAAGTAATTGGTGTAGTCTTGGTTAATGGGCTCTCTCGTGTTATTTTGTCATTACGCTATGGGTTGTTATTATATACCCGGTAGGTCATTTCTCAAGTCATTCTGTAATGGGACAGAGTAATCCTTTCTTGTAAGGTGTGAGAGGCAATGTACTTAGGTTGTGCCTGGTTAGTGGTATTTTCAAAATATTCCAGTGAAATTTTCTTATATGGGCTACAAGTTATCCAAAGGTTCCTCTACATTGATAACAACACTTCTAGTGTTTTCACACAAGAACTTAAGCAATCAAGTGTATTTATCAAATTCCAATCTGGATTAATACTTATAAATATTTGATTTCAATTACATCGTAAATTTGTTCTGTCCCTTGATGACAAGGATATCACCAATACTCACCAGTTTTCATAATGAATCATTTTCATGTTTCCGACTGTCGATCCTTGTACATCCTTGGAACACATTACCAGTCTCTTCGGTGCAATGTGTGTTTAGGCCTTTTTTTTATCATTATTCCTTGGGTTACGGGCACCATGGATCCTTCCCCTTAGGTTGGTGGAAAAAAAAAAAAAAAAAAAAAAAAAAAAAAAAAAAAAAACCCCAACACATTTATTTATATAAAGTTTTTAGGAAGCCATGTTGTCAGGTCGGAGGATTTTTTTTCAGTTTTGTTTCATCCATACCTTCTTACTGGCCAGGCTGATGAGCACACAAGCTGCTGTATGTGCCAAGCCTTGCATGTTTTGTACGAACACTAGGCCCACAAGTTTTTTTTTTTTTTATTTTTTCTTTGATCGTCATACCAGCGCTAGTCGGCAGTTCGGCGGAAATAGAAAAGAGGAATTTCGCCATATTTTGTTTAATCTTTATTTCGGGGTTTCCAACGTCGGCAGGCCCGTAACCCAATGGATAAAAAAAGTCTGGCCTTATTAAGATTGTGAGTAAATCTATTCCTGTCTAGTCGCAATAATAAGTGTTGCCACTGCTTTCAATAACGTTCAGACAAAATTGACGATAATCGGGTATTGCGAACGAGGTCGTTTAAAAGTAGTGACAGGATTCACTAAGACTACTCTACATGAGCACAGAGAAAATACTGTTTTTCTTTTCCATACTGTGTTAACGAATGTGATGTGATACTAGTTGGCAATCGTTCTCCGGATCTTATAATCAGAAAAAAAGATACAAAAGCCTCGACACAATACCTAATAATTACCAGTGACAGCTACTTGTCCTAGCTGTCTTATTACCTAGGCCACAGGGGACAAGCTTGATCTCATTCGGCTCACCACTTCCCTTAACTTATGCTGAATGTCATTAAAATTTTCGAATCATCCTACGACTTGAGTATTCATTCATGTGAGTGATTTTTGCTCGCGTTTTTCTCGATTATCTACTTTAGTTTTTACTTTAGCTGAGGCCAGGTGTTTTTGTTCACATACAAGAAAATCACCCTCTATTGCGAAAGGGTCAAACATATCCATTAGCATCCAGAAGGGTTCGTCTAACCTGAATACAATTGTCTTTCATTAATCAGAATGAAGTATCAAAAGAAGACCTCTCGGTGTCATCGATTTAAGCTAAACTAAAACTTTCTGGAAGGAGAGCTGTACACCACATAACTTTAGATATTTCTAATTATGGGAGAGAAAATCTAGGGTCTTTCAGTACCACATGAATTCAATTTTGTCATCTCTCCACCCTACCCAACCTTCTGCAGAGATTTGCTCCTTTCATTATTCTCGTTCTATCTTTAGATGGTAAATCTATCTTGAAAAATCATATTATTGCCTTAAACCAATATAGAATTTTTATAGCGCCTTCAGTTGTTATCTATACATTTCCTCGTTACTTTCGTTACCCTCGTTCTATCTTTAGATGGTAAATCTATTTTGAAAATTCATATTAGTGCCTTTACCAAGATAGAATTTTTATAGCGCCTTCAGCTGTTATCTATACATTTCAAAGGGATGCAAATGGGAGAGGGAGGTGGGGTGTAGGTCGGGGTGTAGTTTTAGGATGTCCACAGCGTCCTGATGAAATGATCATGCAAGAAATCCTACTGTTAGATCCTCTTTCTGTGTTTATGATGAATATATGGTTAAAAATGAAGAAAAATGGGAGATAAACTAATTATTATTTGCTGACGACACTCTGCTTATAATAGGATTAGAGGAGGATTAAGAAAGTTGGTGACGGATTTTGGGAAGGTGTGCGAAAGAAGGAAGTTGAAGATAAATGTATGTGAAAATAGGGTGATGAGATGTACAAGGAGGGAGGATGGCAGCAAATTGAAAGTGAGTATTAAGGTAGAATGTGGATCGAGAGAAGCAAGTAAATGTCTTGGGGGATTCATTTTTTTTAATGAGAAATAGACATTTGGGAATGGATGCTAAGAGGAGATTGTATGAAGGGTTGATTGTGCCGACAGCACTGCATGGAGCAGAAACATGGAACATAAGTAAGGGAGAGAGAAAGAGTTTGAATGTGTTCGAGATGAAATGCCTGAGAAGTATGGTAGGGGTTACCAGGCTGGATAGAGTGAGAAACGAGGAGGTGAGGCGGAGAGCGGGGTTGGGAAAGGAGTTGGGAGAGAGGGTTGATGAAAGAGTTTCACCCCCTTATCAACTTTCACCCATCTTTCATCACTGTCTTTGTTTCCCACTGTTCTGTTACATATGATTTGTCACTTACAATTTTAGTCGGTAAGCCCTGTTGCCTCCAATCATCCATTTGGTTAGTTCCATTTAGTACAATATTTTCATTGATATTCTAGACTCCACTTAGTATTATCTTTTCCTTCTGATACAATCTTCAGTCTAGGGGGAAATTAAAATTAGACAGTTTTCTTCCTTTCTTCCGTTAATTCTTATACAGCGTGCTTCTCTGATGTACACTCAACAATCTCCCGATAACACGTTATTAGGTCCTGGGTGAGCTTTGCAGTGACGTAGTGGTTTCTTTAGTCTAATGCTCTTTAACTTTATATTTAAGATCCTCCCCAAATCGCGTGATCTTACAATCGTGAACCAATAGAATTTTTTCCTCCACCCTTTCCCCAATCAGATTTGTTGTTACAAGTCTATATTCAATATTGTTTACAGCAATCTCTAATCTCTACATATCTCATTTAGGTTACAAAATTCTTAAGTCAGCGATAGTATGGGGCCCCCGGTCATTGTTTATAAACACACAACGGGGAGCGAACATATGCAAATTACTCTCCTGTCGGCTGTGTTGTTTATAAACATTTAAACCATAAAAATATAACACTCGTCTTCTCCCCCTCTTTCTACCAGCTTATCTACCAACCTCTTACAAAGAATATTAGGATAGTTTGGACACATGGAAAGAATGAGTGAAAAAATATTAGCAAAAGAAATATGGAAGGCAGACATCTTTAATATGGCCCCATGCATTTATGGTATGAGGGCCTTCCCTCAGTGTGTGGGTAGAGGAGAATGGCGGGACCCTAATTAAACGGCGTTGCGTTCCCCTCGTTACTGCATAATTTTTTTTAGATATTTTCCCGACTCGTTTTACATTAATTAATTTCAGACTTCACACCAAAGCGCGCTCGT
>NC_134809.1:31035395-31037895 GCF_046742065.1 Oratosquilla oratoria | reverse complement strand
GCCTCGTGGTGACGTGTGCAATGTGTACCACAGGCACGGGGATGAGCATTTTATTACCTCTTTTATCAGTAGATGTCAAAGTGATTCTTTTCTATTGAGAGACGGATACTGGACTAAATGGTGCCTCAGTTAGATTACAAAGGATTACAAAGGCAAAGCATGCCGACAGGAGACCTTTTGATCCATATCTAGGTCGGATGCAAAAAAAAAAAAAAAAAAAAAAAAAAAAAAAAATATTAATAATAAATTAAAAATATAACAATGTAAATAACAATTAAAATACATAAATAAATGCATTGGTATAGTTGAATAACAAACAAACAGGTAAATAGTAAATGATAATAAATTGACATATAACTAATAATAAATGAAAATCAGACAGACAAATTATAACAAAACAAAAACAAATAATATAACATAAATTATAATAATTACAGCATCTTACTTAGGTATTTATCTAAATGATTCTTAAAGCTTCGAACTGAACTACATTGCACTACCTGTGCAGGAAGTTTATTCCATTCATTAACTACACGGTTGGCAAAGTTGTTTCTACCTACTTCCAAATTGAATCTATTTCCGGACAGTTTGAGACCATTGTTTCTTGTCTGATTCTCATTCAATGTGAAAATTTGGTCACTTTTGATGTGATCCCCAGCTAGATAAAATCATCTGTCGTTAGCTATAACAGAATCTATAAAGTATACCTTGATAAGGAAAGGGTCAATAATTATTAATGCCTAGATTGATGCCATATACTATCTGATATATTTGATGATTCTTGACATTTACTTGAAGGCCAGGGGCCCATGCAGAGTGCAATGCCGTTTAGTGTAATATTTTCCTCAAGTGCTTCACTGTGATGGATTCACCAAACATCATCATATGCTTCAGTGCGGTAGACCCATTTCCTGTAGCGACTCCCATAATAGAATTCACATTCAAGTACCACTTTTGGAAGGTTTGAAATATGTCTCAGCGCTGAAATGAGCTCAGGCAGATATGTCAGAAACACCTTCAACAGCCTTATTATAGCATTTCTATTTTACGACTCGTTTGTTCGTCTTTCAAACAAATGACATGTAGTCTTGTTGGGTTATCTTTCCTCTCTGTCTGAAGGTATCAATTCCCGCATTTCTCACAAGTGCATGGGTCTGAAATGAAGACATTTTCCTGCTATTGAGAGAAGACACTGGGTATTTTAGTTTCTTCGCTGCGAATAATGACTTGTATTTCTGGTATGGTTTCCGCCTTACGATTCTATTCAAGTAAAGAAAACTTCCTGTGCAATGAAAGAGTTAAATCTATTTCAGTAAAACCTTTCACCGGCTACTCATCATGTTCGTCACCAGGCAATTTCATCAGGTTAAGGAAACTCCTTTGCCTACGCAGCGGAAGTGTTAAATCAGACGAGTAGAGCAGTAGTTAGATTATATGAGTGTCAATAGAGGTTCCTTTTTCTTTCTTTATCATACACATCAACCAATGACATGACATGGTGGGGTGGAGGGGCGCACACCTACACATACATATACCAAAGACCCTTTATCCATTAAAGATGTGCGTGTGTGTGTATGTGTGTGTGTGTGTGTGTGTGTGTGTGCGTGTGTGTGTGTGTGTGTGTGTGTGTGTGTGTGTGTGTGTGTGTGTGTGTGTGTGTGTGTGTGTGTGCGTGCGTGCGTGCGTGCGTGCGTGTGTGTGTGGGGGGGGGCGAGTCAAATCACATACTTTGCTCTGCCATACCGTTCGGAACGAAGCACAAGACTTCCACGCGATGACACAATTCTAGTAAATGCTCCACGACTTCTTCCAGGCCTACACACCAACCAATCCCACGAGACAGTAGGGTCAATCTATTTCTGACATCTCTGTGGAAAAGGATCTTACAAAGTGGTTATGTGCTAAAAATAGAAAAAAGTTACTCTTAATACGTTTCCCTACATTTGGTGTCTGATTGTCCCACAGAGAATATCAGATAATCTATACATTAATAGTTGGCCAATCTCGTTCTAGGAAAAGTATGGCGGAAACTGCTTAAGGATATCCATAAATACTGGTTTAAGCATTCAGGATCCCGACCCTGGAAACGAAGTAATATCTAGGAGCTATCCACCTGTAAAGACATTTTATAATTTCATTTTATCACAATTGAATCTTGATAACCACGTCAATGATGAAGTTTGCAAAGGTATATGATCTGAGGTAGTTGAAGGTGAATGTGGCTAAAAGTAAGGTGTAGGCAGCAAGTTAGATGTAAACAATGCTGGGGATGTGTTGTGCCTTGCTGCCTTGCTTATGACCCTGGCATTGCGCGGGAGACGGAAACGACCCTTCATCCAAGAGGAGCTAAGATGAAAAGGAAACAGATAGGAATGGGATGGGTGGGGATGGATGCATGCCTTAGCTGGCTACCTGCCTTATAAGTAGGAAGAAGCATTTTGTACCTAGATAGAATTAATTTAGAAAAAAATAATCAAACTGTAATAAGAATTTGCCTACA
>NC_134809.1:31025395-31030395 GCF_046742065.1 Oratosquilla oratoria | reverse complement strand
TCTTTCTTTCTTTCTTTCTTTCTCCCTATTTTTCTTCCTTTCTTCCTATCTTTCTTTTCCTTCTTTCTTTCTCTTTTCTTTCTTTTTTTTCTCTCTTTCTCTTTTTTTTTCTTTCTTTCATACTTTCTTTCTTTCTTTCTTTCTTTCTGTCTGTCTGTCTTTCTCTTTTTTCTTTCTTTTTCTTTCTTTTACACTTTCTATCTTCCTTTCTTCCTATCTTTCTTTCTTTCTTTCTATTTTTCTCTTCTTTCTTTTCCTCTTTAATTTTATTGAAATCCATATTTTTTCTTTCATATGTGTTTGTCTCTTTGTTTTGTTGTTCTTTCTTTCTAATGTACATCCTTATAGGTCATGGGCCAAAATCTGTGCGATCACTCTATAAGAAATGACGTTGCAACTTTCGCGAGGCAACTTGAAATTCCTACTGGCATTTACTTTGGACCATAGTAATGCTAATCCATCAATGTTCCCAAAATTTCATTTGCACGTTAGTCAGCTACAACTAATAAAATTTACGAGTGGAAGTTTTAGTTCATACAGTAGCCGCTAGGTGGCTATGGATTGCGTATCTTCAGTTTTTATTCAATTATAAAACAGATCTGGTCACTCCGGGGGAGTGTCGCGTCTACAAGATGAGGCAATGTACCAATATCCTAGTTAAATTTGACAGTCTATCCTCATTTATTATCAAGATTGACAAGAATCCCCCCAACTCAAATACACTCGTTAGTTTTAATCTCTGCCACCAGAGGCTCAATTTTCTTAGCTATTCCAGTCAGAGAGATCAAGGAAATGAGGGAATCTTATTTAAAGAAGTAATTAAATTATATAATTTTATTAAAAAATTCCACCTCGTGCATAGGAATTCTGCATAGAAATCTTATATGATACTTTATAATCTTCACCAGGTCAATTAAGTCAAATCTAGGAAATCAAAATTTTACTTAGATTATGCTGTGTTATCTGTATCAATTGTCTACAATCATATCATTTGCATATATAAAATCAATTATTCACTTAGATTTAACTATTCCTTAAAAAATATACCAAAATCATAATTTCTGAATGAAAGGTACAGTCACTCAAAAAATTTTCGGTTGGTGGTTTTAGGTGTTCGTGGGAGACGGGTGAAACAACAAAATCGTTCCTGTACAGTTGGTAGTCGTGACAAAGTTGCATCCTACATCTCCCCCCCCCCCCACCGTTAAAATACGTGGTGTAGAATAAGCAATACATTCGTGAAGATGTGACAAGATGGAAAGTAATTACATTTGCACCGACAAGAATTGTTAATATTTTATTGTTACTGAACCCCCCCCCACACACACACACAAACACCATAGCATACTCAATAGATATTGCCACACCACAACATGTTTTCGGCCTAGACAACGCTACAGGCCCTCCTGTCTACATGGCAACCCCTACCCGTCACTCTCTTTCTCAACTCTCGCCCTCCCAGAGGGGCAGCCATTCGCGCTATAATAAAACACTCCATAGCTCCTTAGCAGTTAACAGGTTGTTTCTTCTAAGTAATATAACATTTGTGTAATATATAAACTTAAATATAATTCTAATATTTAGATGTCTTCACTGAATGCTGCTATAATGAAGACGCACATTTATAAACTACAAAGCTATGAGAAACACTGGCGCATTGATACACAGACATATCAACAGTTTCAAAGTCTTTTGAACAATCTGTCAGAGGTTAGCGTTTACTTACGTCCATTTCCGTACTATTTCTTACCGATGTTTTTTTAGTGACTGTACATGGATTCTTTCCACGTTTCCACGTGGAATATAAGAGAAGAAGAGAGAAGGAGTTTGAATGTGTTTGAGATGAGGTGTCTGAGAAGTATGGTGGGGGTTACTAGGCTGGATAGAGTGAGAAATGAGGAGGTGAGGAGGAGAACAGGGGTGAAAAAGGATTTGGGAGATAGGGTTGATGAAAGAATATTAGGATGGTTTGGACACATGGAAAGAATGAGTGAAGAAAGACTAGTAAAAGAGGTATGGAAGGCAGATGTGGAGGGAGTGAACATGAGGGGACGTCCTAGGATGAGGTGGATGGATGGGGTGAAGGGGGCTTTGGGGAAGAGGGGAATGTCTGTTGAGGAAGGAAGGGAGAGGACGGAAGACAGAGGTGAGTGGAGAATGGTTGTATATGGATGATGTTGTGACTGCATGAGGAGGAATAGGCGGGGGGGTGGGGCCGGGGTAGTATGTGTGAGTAAATTTTGACGCAGCCCGAAGGGATTTCTCCCCGTCCTCGCCTTATATGCAGAGGGGGACGGAGAGGGGGGGTCGCCGATTAAATGAAGCGGCCTTGCTGTGGATGTACTGTGTCTTGCGACACTGCTTCTGACCCAGGGCGGTGGGCAGGGTGCAGGGATGACCCGTCATCCAGGAGGTGCTCAGATGAGAGGGAGGGTGGGAGGGGTGTGGAGTGTATCTAGGGATGAAATGGGTGGGAGTGTTTTTATGCCTTTCCCTTTTTGGCTACCTCCCTTGGAAGGGGGAAAAAGCCTTGGTATATGTATGTATGTACATGGATTCTTTCAACTGATCATTCAGATACCTACACACATCAACCAAGCAAATGTATATTTACTTCTGTAAGCCATTCATAGTAAATACATATTAGTACACTTTTAGACTAATTCAGAGTTCATCATCAGAACTTAGCTGTAGCAAGTGAAAATGTGGGAAATTGACGTTTTAGCATCACTATGGTCCAAAGTAAGTATCCGTAAGAATTTCAAGTTGCTTCGCGAAAGCTGGTACGGTAATTCATCTCACAGATTTTGACCCAGGGTCTATTAGTCTCTTAATAGGCTGATCTTTATCTTTTATCTCTTTCCACTCTTAATGCTTCATCTTCGTGTTTCCTATTTCCTTTTATTTTCCTTTTTTGAACTTTCGTGATGCATATATATAGTATTCCTCCGTCTCTTTGTTCTCTATCCTTTACTCCTCGATTCTTTTCCTATTCATCAGTCTCCTATCTACTTTCAGTCTTCTAAGTTATCATGATTCATACATTTCGTTTCACTCCAATTTAACTGAGTCTTTATTTCCTTATAAACTGCCTTTCTCATATGTCATCAACATCAACCAATCCATTCTTTTTCTTCAATGAATCATATTTCATGTCTTTCCCTAATCATTCTCTCGTTTCCAATTTTGTTATTTTGTTATAAAGGTCTTGTATTTTTTTCAATCCTCTGCATTCTCTTATCTCTCCTTTCATTTTTTTTTTCATAACCGATATATTTTCCTGTGTATATAGCATCGTTTGCATTCCCATTCTCTATTCTCTCTTAAGCTTTTCCAGTTATCATTCAGTCTCACTTTAGATAAAAAGTATTTGAAAAGCTAATTATCAATTGAGAATGTGTGTGAGAAACCCTTAGGGTTAGGTGACGGGCATTCGAATCAGAAAAGCATAAACTCCATCTCTTCGAAGGCGAACCTCTGCGACAATCGGGTGTAGGCGATAGTCTTTTTAGATCAGCTTAACCTCTCTTCGTGAATGAATGGGAGGTACTTTAAGGATCACTGGGACTTAGAAGCTTCTACAAGCCCCTAATACGACAGAGTCCGTCCTTTCCCCTCCCAAATGCAGAGAACAAAGAGCAGAATACCTCATACGTATTTTGGTCTATAGCAGAAGTGTTGATAAAGAATAACATACAATTGGTTAAAACGATTATGAACGATCAGTTGTTTTAAAAAACGATTAGACAACTTTATGGATGGGGATGACAGGTGGTGATGGATACGGAGCTGCCTAGTGTGCCTTATGGTCTTTTGCAGTCTCCTTATATCTTATGTTCTTATGTTCTTATGATATGAATATTGGTATAAACAATATAGGCTGACAAACTTTCATCGATAACAAGACGACTTTATAGACCAAAAAATTACATGGCATTTATCATATGACAGTACTGAAATGAGATGACTTGGATTGAATATAACCTTGGCTTACCTTACCTCGTAGCAGATTGTAGGGGCAGAACCAAGTGAAACGTAACACACTTTTCATCCAACTTGTGTATCAGATAGTCTGTCCTGAAAAGTTTCATTTTAGTCTGTGCTGCTAGATGCATCGGTTCAATACCCTAACAAGGGAAAGTATTAAAAGATGAAATGTCATGACAACACAGACACAAACATATTTGGAATAGAAAAGAAAAAACGTGGGACACCGTAGGCGGAGCGGCGGAGGTGGGTGTGGGGGTGGAGGAGGGGATGGGGGGTGGGAGTGGGCTCAGGGGGTGGGGGTCCTACACATACCACAAGTGAAAATAAACGTGGGACAACAGAATGAGTTGCAGGAGTTGAACCGATCCTGGTGACGTCATCCAATGAATCTGCTTTAACTTGAATTCCATTTGATAATTGACTACTGACGGTCAACATTCTTTGACTATAAGCTCGTTAACTACATATAGATTGCTAAGGTGATCTTAACGGCAAAGCTTATATCTTTTCACGGGATAATGAAGTTGATTTCTCTATATACCAAGAGCTTTTTCCACCTTATAAGGGAGGTAGCCAAGCAAAAGACACGTACCTACTCCCACCCATTCCACTCCCAGTCCACCACCCTGTCCCCCTTCCCATCTTAGCTCCTCATGGATGACGGGTCATCCCTGTATCCCGCCCACTGCCCTGGGTCAGAAGCAATGTAGCAAGACACAGTTGATTTAGTCATAGTTGGATTGTAATGTTTTAATCATATTTGGGTATAAAGTCCAACATGACATAAAGGCCAACACAAGAGGTTTGCCGTGTACGAATATACCTTCTCTAAGCAAGATTAGTAAATACAAAACTCTTTAGAATATGATGGGGGAAGGATAATCGGATAAATATGAAAAATTAATTTCCTGGCTTTTCTGCAACAAAAGACTTTTTCAAATTAGATAACTCATATCTCCGAGTTTACTTTGTCATTATGCCCCAATGTGTCCAAACGAAAGATAAACACA
>NC_134809.1:31010395-31020395 GCF_046742065.1 Oratosquilla oratoria | reverse complement strand
TCAACACCGAGAGGCTGGTACCTGCATCAATCCGTGGCTCAAGACCCCTTTCCATCAGATTCAACTACATTTCTTTGACACTTTTACACAAGGGGAGTTGACAACTGCTCCTCTCCTCCTTCCACTACAAAGAAGTCGTCCCACACTAATCAAATATATTTTCCCAGAGACATGTACTGAAAGACTCAATGACCGTCATCAGCTATTTGGGGTGAAACTTGAGTAACAATTTATATAATCATTGTCATTATTATTGTCATTATTATCAATATTATCATTAATTTCATTATCGTTTATTATTATTATTATTATCATTATTATTATCATTATTATTATTATTATTATTATTATTATTATTATTATTATTATTATTATTATTATTATTATTATTATTATTATTATTATTATTATTATTATTTTATTATTTATATTATTATTATTATTATTATTATTATTATTATATTATTATTATTACTATTATTACTATTATTATTATTATCATTATTATTATTATTATTATTATTATTATTATTATTATTATTATTATTATTGTTATTGTTATTATTATTATTGTTATTATTATTATTACTATTATTATTATTATTATCATTACTAGCATGATTATTAATATTGTCATTATTACTATTATTATCATAATTATTATCATTACCATAGAAAATGATAATATGAATAAAAAATTAATATACAAAATATTGATTATTTGATTTTGTTTAATATTATGTAATAATGACAGTAATGATAAGTACCAACACAAAGCAAACAATGATGAACTTCTCACTTTCTAATAAGTAGTGAAGAATACTAACTTGTCTAGAAGATAGAACAAATAAAGGTGCAAAGAAACAAGAAGAATGAAAATTAAACTTATCTATCAGAATATAGTTTCTCGGTGATAATTGCAAAAACATCATAAATACTCATAATAGGTGTCTTTTTGAATATCTTTCCTATTGCATAAATGGCACCTTCCCATGGTTCTCTTCTCTAAGCGTTCCAAATCATGATTCAAGGCAGATTTCAACCGACCTACTGGATCCACATTCCGGGGATGTTTCTGTTTGAACAAGAAACCTCATGACGTGATTCGTCCACACTGTGCCTACAATTTGCATCACGTTCCTCTGACGACTTTCGCCCACAATGGTGGTGGGAAGAACCCGGGTAGAGGGATTATATCGACATGAAATGGCGACCCATTTGGTTTCTTAGCTTTAATCCACGCTTTTCAGGTTGTTGTTGTGTCGAGTGGTGGGAAGGTTACCGCCGTCTCGATCGTCATTAGGATGACGACAACATAGAGAGGACGTGTACCGAGTTTCCAATTCAGTAGTAGCATGGGAGATTTCATTAACAGTCAGGAGCCAGTCACCATTGTCGTAGTTGGTGTCTCGAAATTGCGGACCATCATATAAATTTGACTCAATTCTACCAGATATGAAACTATGGAAAATATCTTTCGTCATTTACAATAAAGCGAGTAAATCCAGCTGGCTCATTCAGATTCGCAATAAAAAAAATGAGATTTTAGGTCGGTCAAAATTACAGGCAGTATTTGGCAACTACCGCTGGGAAGAAACTGATCTGTTTATCGTTTTGCTTTTTGTACTTATCAGTGGAACTCAACATTGTTTTAAATTGCACCTTAACCTTGTTTTTAGAATATAAATATATTTGAGCAAGAGGGGGATGTCTGTTGAGCAAGGAAGTAAGAAGGCAGGAGATAGGGATTTGTGGAGAATGTATGTGTATAGATAATACTATGATGAAAGGAAGGGAGGCAATAGTGGGTTAGGGAGTGGTTATGTATGAATGATATTTTGACGCAGCCCGAAGGGATTTCTCCCCGTCTGCTATTTTTCTGCATGAGGGGACGGGGAGGGGGTCGCCGATTAAGTGAAGCGGCCTTGCTGTGGATGTGCTGTGTCCTGCTGCATTGTTTCTGACTCAGGGCGATGGTCGGGATGCAGGAATGACCCGTCATCCAAGAGGAGCTAAGATAAGAGGGAGGAAAGGGTAGTGGATGGGAGTGGAATGGGTGGGAGTGAAATGGGTGGGAGTAGGTATTTACCTTTTGACTTGGCTATTTCCCTTATATGGAGGAAAAAGCCCTTAGTATATAGATAGAATCTTGTTTTGAAAAATTAACTATTTCTTACATTTCTAAATATTCTGTAATAAAGGTGGAATCCAAAGAATCTTTGTGAAAAATATATTCACCGTCGTCTGAAAAACAATTAAGTAATTGACGACCCAGTGTATCAGTCGTACGGATTAAGGTGACCGTGAATCGACGCTCCAAGGCATCCATGGAGCGGCAATGTTAAGAAGGACGACCGGACCCATTTAAAACCAAGAATTGAATACATATCGTAGGAGACTTAATAGGGAAGTCTGAGAGCTGGCGAACTGACTAAATATTTCGAATGTCGTTAGAAACAGAAAAATGGAGTGGACTGAACATGTGCTCAGGATGGACGAGGATGAGTTACCGATGAAGTTTCTGCTTGGACCTGCAGCTTTTGGACGGAGAATCACATTGTCAGTCCCCTCAGGACTAGTGGAGATATGTGTGCGACGATTTCTTCCTGGTGTGTGAGACCCGGACTCATAGGTACCTGCTGCATAACATGGAAATGCGTGGATAGGCATGTCAAGAGCGGTTATGCATCATCAAATAGCCTGAAGACGAAGAAGACAGAGAAGCTGTTCTGCCTTATTTTTACGCAAAGGTCTTCAAGTCACTAAAGGGTAAAAAAAAAAAAAAAAAAAAAAAAAACCAGTTCGTAGTATTTTCATTCAGAAACAACCCTCTCCCCTGTTACCAAATTAATCGAACAAACGACCCCAAGACAGTCATCGTGCAGAAGTAAATCTGTGCACATGTTTTCTTTCCAAATTACTTCCATTGACGGCCAAACCTCATCCACGTAAGTCCTCAGTAACGTGACTTTCCAAAACCCACTTTGATTTCATGACAAAGAACGTATCAATAGGTCTCCTGCCGGTCTGTCATTCCATTGTATCCCGTCGTACTAAACCCATCAAGATCCCCCGACCCTGTGACAGTGTCTACTTCCGTGTCATGCATGGCAGCGTCATGTCGGGTCGCGTACTGGATACTCTCTTCGGTCACACAGTCCCTGGCAGGTCAATAGGCTCGGGTGGCGGGTAATACAAAGAGTAATTGTTCTCAGTTGCTGAGTCGTGTTCAAGTCATTACGTTTCATCGTTAAAACAAAGGATCGTCACGTTGAAATAGGTCATTGATGGTATTCACCTCTTCAATTGAGTATTACATGGTGTATATATATATATATATATATATATATATATATATATATATATATAATATATATGATATAATATATATGATATATATATATATACATATATATATACATACATACATATATATACATATATATATATATATATATATATATATATATATATATATATATATACATATATATCATCACGACTCGCTTATGGGCCAGGCTAGTCGCAACACGAAAGATAATAATGATAATAATAAGTTTAAGGCCGTACGCAGTTCGGACGAATGAAAGAGTTCAGGAAAGGTAATTTAAACTCTTCGTTAAAATTAAATATCATCACAATAACAAAACAACACATAAACATGAATAAACATAGAATAATGATAACATATCACATATGGCAAAAGTATATAGAAGATATATTATCAATTGTTGAAATCGTAAGATTCACGTATGAGGTGGGCGACGCTATCGTCTTGTTTATATAGGCTATTGGTCGCTCCAAGCTCCAACCGTCAGAAGTGGGACGAGTAGGTTGTTTGAGGTGAACGATAACTTATGGTAGAGGCAGCTTCTGGTAGTGGTGGTTGGTGAACGATACGTCTGGAAGAAAGAGATTCTTGTAGTTTCTTCTAGTAGGAGAAGCTTCTGGTAGTCAGGAAGAAATGATATTTAATGAGAAAACAGAGGAGTCGAGTCGCACGTAGTCAAGCAGCAACCTGGATAATATTCGATGAATTCCAATAAAGAAGGTTGACAACACTTCGTTTTGAAGGCGGCCAGTAATTATTGTCTAAAAGAATTGTTGTGTGGAGTTGTCGTAAATCGACGATTTGTAGATAATTCTACTTAGATTCAAATGGGCCCTGAGTTTCGGCTTTTTTCTTTTCTTTCTGCTATGACTTCTGTTGACTTCTGCCGACTTCTGACTTCTGTGCTCTCTTGACTTCTGCGATCTCTGTTCTCTGTCTGAGTTCTCTCTCGGTCGTTCTAGGCTCCGCCCCTTCTATATTAAGCGAAAGGGAGTGTATAGGATGGTATAGGAGTGTATAGCCCTCCTTGTAAAGATTGTGATTTAGTATACCTTGGTCAGACCGGAAGGGATCTTAACACCAGGTTAATGGAGCACAAAAGATCCATTAGGTATGCCCAGGACAATTCCGCTGTGTTCCTACACGTCAGTACCACAGTCTTGACTGGGACAAGGCAAAAATTTTGTTCAAGCCTTAATCGAAGAATGTCCGAACTTGAACATCTCCAAAGGTCAATGGTCCCCGGACATAATCTCACGGCTAGCTGTGAGCCGCTTGGTTAAGAATTATCACCCTCCTGACCCCTCTTCCAGCCCGCTTCCCTCCTAACCTCACACCTCTACCCACACAATCCCTCACCTCTGTCTCCGCCCTGCGTGACGGATTGTCCTGTTTTTGCTCTGCGTGCTCCCCTTCTACTCACATCTTAATTGTACTTATGTCTCTGCATATTCTTGTAATCTGTACTTTCCTGAAGAGGGCTATAGCTATTAGCCGAAATATAGAAGTTACACTTTCTTCTAAAGTTTCCTTTTATTGTGACTGTGGGTTTTTCGTTGTTATATATATATATATATATATATATATATATATATATATATACATATATATATATATATATACTTATACATATATATATATATATATATATATATTCATATATATATGTGTATATATATATATATGTATATATATATATATATATATATATATATATAGTATATATATATATTATATATATATACAAACACACACACACACATACACACACACACACACACACACACACACACACACACACACACGCACGCACACACACACACACACACACACACACACACACACACACACACACACACACACACACACACACACACACACACACACACACACACATGGTACCAGACAAACATGTTAACAAAATAGTTGGAGAGACCTACAACTTAATAAGATCAATAAAAGTGGCCTTTGACTACGTGGATGAGGAAATGGTAAAGAAGATACTATTTACACTTGTAAAACCAAAATTGGAATACACAGCGTCTCTATGGACACCTAGTACAAAAAAGAAACACAAAGAAACTAGAAGGAATTCAAAGAGCAACGACAAAGATAGCACCAACACTATGCAAGTTGACATAGGAACAAAGATTGGACAAGCTAAACATATAAACTCTGGAACAAGTAAGAGAAAGAGGTGATCTGATAACCATCTACAGAATTATGAAAGGGATGGAAATTCTTAATAGGGATCTTCTTTCTTTCTTCTTTTTCCACTAAAATGAGACAGAAGAAATACAAGAGGACACGAAAAGAAACTTAAGAAAGACAGTTACAGAAGAGACCTGAAAAAAATCTTTCCACACAGAGTAATAGACACATGGAACAAACTGAAAGAGGAAGCAGTGAGTGCTAAAACTATACATGATTTTAAGAAAGAACTGGATGCGGAAAGATACAACTGGGGGTCACTACAACTAGGTAAATACAACTAGGTAAACACACACACACACACACACACACACACACACGCACACACACACACACACACACACACACACACACACACACACACACACACACACACACACACACACACACACACACACACACACACGCACATACACACGCACGTACATACACACGCACGTACACACACACACACACACACACACACACACACACACACACACACACACACACACACACACACACACACACACACACACACACACACACACACACACACACACACACACACACACACACACACACACACACACACACACACACACACACACACACACACACACAGATAGACAGAGAGAGAGAGAGAGAGAGAGAGAGAGAGAGAGAGAGAGAGAGAGAGAGAGAGAGAGAGAGAGAGAGAGAGGGGGGGGGAGTTAAAGAGAGAGAGCAGGACTCCAACTAATACAAGTTTTCGAACGAACGCGGCCACACCTTTCTTCCGGGATTCCATCATCAGCTGAATAAAGTTGTTTGGAGGTACAGAACAAAGCAATACGCATCATGTCATTATGTTCAAGGTGCTATCAGAAAGCCTCTCAACAAGAAAGCTATGACAAGACTCATGACATGTTTCAGCTTTTAATGGCGTTACTGTTAATTACAGAGATGTCTACGCTGACGAGAAAACCTGGTTCTTGTCGTCCATGGTTCGAAGAAGTCGAAATGGTAAATTGCGAACGTAATAAGACATCACCCTGGATGTGGGTGATGACCTCACAGACACGATGTTCCACGCTCTGTTAGTTGTTGAACACGGACTCTGTCATGAGGGTCCTTCCTCTGTAGACTCTTAAGGGGACCCCTCCTCTGCAGAATCTCTTCTAGAATCTTCTTCTAGAACAGTGGTTCTTAACGTTTTTCAGTGCCCGTATCCCTTGATTATCTAAAAAAAAAAAAAAAAAAAAAAAAAAAAAAAAAAAAAAAAAAAGAAAACACACAAAAAAAAAAAAAAAAAAAAAAAATCGTATCCCCATCCAATATAAATACAATGCAAATATATGAAAATGATGAGTGATACAAACCTTGCTGAGAAATTATTAGATATATTAAATTACTGAAGAAAGATACTTTTATTTCAAATTAGAAATGTCAATTAGTAGGATATAATGAATGCACACTTTGCTTTCTCTTGGTAAATATACAGTACCATTGCACTAGCTATCATGTCTCGTATCCGCAGGTTTAAGGTTTCGTATCTCTTAGGGGTACAGGTACTTCAGGTTAAGAATAAATGTTCTAGAGGCTCTCTCATGAGGATCCATTACTCTGCAGATTCTCTTCTGAATAACCTTTCTTCTGCAATCCCTCTCACGCAGACCACTCCTCTGCAGACTCTCTCGTGAGTACTCTTCATCTGCAGACTTTCTCCCCCCACGCAGGAGAAGAAACCGGATCACCAGAGACCAGACTTCCCCTGGAGCCTCTGTCTGCACGCAATAGAGCACGAAGGGCAAAGACAGTCAATGGGAACAGGCGTCGTGGGCACCTGGGCCCCTGTGCTTGCGCTCCAGGCAGGCAGGAACATGCGTGCGCAGTTCTTGAGCATTTTCGTTTCTTCACACCTCCAAAGTGTCAAGAAACGTAATATATACTCTATCATGCATATGAAGTGAGTGCGCACAAACACGCACACGCACACAAACACACACACACACACACACACACACACACACACACACACACACACACACACACACACACACACACACACACACACACACACACACACACACACACACACACACACACACACACACACACACACACACACATACGCACGCACGCACACACACACACACACACACACACACACACACACACACACACACACACACACACACACACACACACACACACACACACACACACACACACACACACACATACACACTCTCAGTGAGTCTTAATACTGTACAATTCTACTGACCGGAAACCCGTGGCCCCACGGCATCCATTAGCGTTCCTTAGGCTCTCCCGTAAATCCCTTCATGGAGAAACGTTGGACTTGTGTGAGTGTGGGGTTGTTTCATGCTGGCTTGTAGGAGGAGGTGGAGAACACACACCAGTTGGTGGCTTTCCCTATGTGAAAAAGTAGTGGAGGACGACAGAGAAAGAGATCTTTGGAGACCGAGTTGAAGCTCCTCGGGGCTGCACCTCCGGGCGGAGGTGAAGGTGCTCCTCCTCCCCCCCCCCGTTCCTCCTACCCCACCTCCCCCACCTACACATTTATCTACCCTCAAGGGAGGGACGGAGGGACGGAGGGACGGGGACGGGGAGAGAGAGAGAGAGAGAGAGAGAGAGAGAGAGAGAGAGAGAGAGAGAGAGAGAGAGAGAGAGAGAGAGAGAGAGAGAGAGAGAGAGAGAGAGAGAGAGAGAGAGAGAGAGAGAGAAAGGGGGAAGAGAAAGTGGTAGATAGATAGATAGATAGATAGATAGATAGATAGATAAATAGATAGATAGATAGATAGATAGATAGATAAATAGATAGATAGATAGTTAGATGGATAGATAGATAGATAGATAGATAGATAGATAGAGAGAGAGAGAGAGAAAGGGACAGAGAAAGGGGCAGAAAAAAAGGACAAATAGACAGACAGGCAGACAAACAGTCAGCCAGCCAATCAGCCAGACAGCTAGCTAACCACTCAGCCAGACAAAAGAGAGACAAGCAGACATAAGAAAGGAGAGAAGGAGGGAGGTGAGAAGAAGCGGAGGAAGGGAGGGAGGGAGGGAGGGAGGGAGGGTGGGAGGGAGGGAGGAAGGGAGGGAGGGAGGGTTAGGTGGGAGCCATGGCGAGAGAAAGCGAGAGAAGGAGAAGTATGCTGAGTCCTCGAGGCTCTTCCCTTCCCCACTTTCCATCTTGGCTCGAAGTTGACGGTTGGGTGGCGGCGGGCGACGGTTGGGTTTGAAATTGATATTCAAAGTTGCGCCTGGCGCAAAGGGACAGAGGGCGTTGGTACACATGTGTTGTTATGCTTGTGGTGGTGTGTTATGTGGGTGGCATGGTGAGACGGTGTTCGGGGTTGGGAACTTTTGTTTATTGTTGTAAAGATCAGTGTAATGTCTTTTGGTGTTTTTTCGTTTGGTAATTTTGAGTACCCTGGGTGGTAATGGCATTGTGATATGAATGAATCAACTCTCCCGCTGTCGTGGGGTCATAGTTTGGGTGGATAAAATCAACTGTCCGACAGAATAGATAAATAAGTCGTAGAGTGGAAATGAAAGGGTAATCAAGATAGGTTCAAGATACGCGTCTCCCGTTAGTGACGAAGATGCACTTTACATATTTTCTTCTGGCTGGCGCCACACGACTGGGTTAGGTTATCCTCAAGAAACAGATATCATGGTGTAAATCTGCAACAATGATAGGGTATGGGAGCTTACGGTATGAGGCGCTTAACTGCGACAGAAGCTGTCACTTCTGTCTTTTGTGCTTGGACTGCCCCGGCAAGAGGTAACCACTGGCAACCATTAATCTAACCACGCTCTCTCTCTCTCTCTCTCTCTCTCTCCCTATTCATCCATCTATCTTTCTCTTTCTCTGATTTCACTCTCCTAATCTATATATGTGTCACCATGAACGTTGCAGTGTAATGATATGGGACATAGCTGATAGGTACACTGGGATATTCATCAGAAACTCAGTCAAAAAATGTAGCATCATGAATGGGCTTCATACTACAAATTCAACGGTTATTCCCGAACATTTGACATAATACTCTGAAGGAAATATGCCTTATAGTTGTATGGCATTGTAAATACTGTGTAGAGACATGTAACAAAATCAACCAGAGATGTAATATATGCATGATAAAAACGTGATGATCTAGAATTGTGATAGTGGTTGTACTATGTGGAAAATGTAGGGGAGTTATCAATCACTCGGCCCTCAGTGACTCGTGTCATGTGTTATTAGCTAGCATGACATTGTGTTGTACATAATGATACATCATTTCGTAGTACACAATAGTGTTATGACATGGTGCTGTGGCTGTGGTGCGTGGTACAAATACGGACAACTGAACCTGACCCCATGGTATGTCAGAACGTTACCAAGATATCCTTTAATGGATATTCTTCTATACACGGTAATTCTCTTATGAAAAAAAATCACTGTAAGGAGTAATTTCATTCTCCAAG
>NC_134809.1:30977895-30985395 GCF_046742065.1 Oratosquilla oratoria | reverse complement strand
ATGGGCTGGAATTATTTATTGCTTATATGTTTCGACCGACTCGGTCATCTTCAGTAAGCTTACTGAAGAAGACCGAGTTGGTCGAAACGTATAAGCAATAAAAAAAAATCCAGCCCATCTTCGCTTATTCTTCCTCCACCTAGTCTCTCATATATATATGTATATATATATATATATAATATATATATATATATATATATATATATATATATATATATATATATTGCGCGTGTAGAAATGTAATCCTGTGTGATGCAGCTAATCATGCATATAGGTAGTTACTCATCCCATAAGTTCCTCAAACTCCAGTCTTTTTTTCTAAATATGATATAAGACTTCATCAAGTCCCGTTAATTGGAAATTATAATGTAAACCGGATAGGAAACGAACACGGCTATTTGGTGGGAAAAATATTTCTGTTATGTCAGAGTAACGGATGGTGGGGAGCTCAGCAACTAATGGATGCTGTAGTCGAGTATAATTAGAGTTGGAGAGGAGGAACGAGAGGGTTCGTAATGGATAAAGGAATGTCTAGTTACTGCCACTGCAATGCGTCTTTTTCTTTTTCTTCTTCTTCTTCTTCTTATTCGTTTGACCATCCAACCCGGGAATCGTTGCCTTTCCTCGATCTCCTTCAACCCCGAGTCACCTTCTCCTTCCTCCGGAGTTCACGCCTTTCTTTGAGATCTTCGTGTGCCTCAGCCTCCTTTCCCTACACGTTTCCTCTACTGCCTTCACTTCCAGCCTTCATCTTCTTCCCTTCACTTCTGATTTTCATTTTGATTCCTCTTTTTTTTTTTTTTTTTTTTTTTCAGAAGAGTTTCTCTTGCTCTATTCTGTGCTTGTTTTGGTTTCTAATATTCTTAGGTACTTATTGAATCACTCTTATATCATCTGTTACCTCTTCTACATTATCTTATATCTTACACCCTCCGCTTATGTTCCTCACATATTTCTCGTTTTTCTTACACAATTTCTTTCAGTTCTGACATAGCTCTTATCTCTGAAATATATTTTGCTCACATTTCTTCCATTTCTTGTTAGTTTATTTATTTTTTTTCATTGCTACCAAAAAGTCATGGAGGTGAATAAAATTGCGTGGAGAAAGACGAAATGAAAGAAAAAATGACGCTCATTATAGGTTGAGTAAATTGAGAATTCCAGTAACCATTTTGCTTCCAGAGGGGGGTTGTCGCGGAGATGAATAAAGTTGCTTGGAGGTAACCAGTATTAAAGGAAGGTGAGACTCTTGTATAACTATAGTTTCCATATGACCTTCAGGGTCAGCTAACGGTATTCATCACTTCGGGACACCTGTCATGCGCCGCTAAGCTACTCATAGTTTGTGGACAAGATGGTATGGGAGATTACCGTCCAGGAAAGAAGGAATAGGGGAACTGAGAGGAGAGGGAAAGGGGGAGAGGGGAAAGGGCAATGGGGGATGGGGGAAGGGGGAATGGGGAAAGGGAAGTGGGAAAGTGAAATGGGGAGAGGGTAATGGGGAATGGGGTAAAGAGAAAGGAGAAAGGGAAATCGGAGAGAGAAATGGGGAGAATGGAAAGGACAATGGGGAATAGTATTCGGTAAGGGGAAAGGGAAATGGGAGAGAGAAGAGGGAAGAGGGAACCGGAGAGGGTGGAGGAGTGACTGGGGAATAGGGAGAGAGGAGAGAAAAGAGGGTAAAGAGGTGAAGGGAGAAGAGAGAAGGGAAAGGAGAGAAGGGAGGGAGAGGGAGAAGGAAGAGAGAACAGGGAAAAAGGAGAGAATAGTGTGATTATATTTTAGGACTGAGAACACTTGGATCAGTTGGGAGTGGATGAGGGTGTGGAAAGAAATGTGAAGAACATAAGAATGAAGGAGACAGTAGGAGACCATAAGGCCTACACCAGGTAGTTTCATGTCCATTACCATCTGTCATCCCCATCCATAAAATTGTCTAACCGATTCTTAAAACAACCGATAGTTTCAGCGCGTACTACATGGTTACTAAGTCTATTCCATTCGTTGACCACCCTATTAATAAACCAGAAGGGAAGAGATGATAGGAACAGGGTGGTGTTAGAAGGGGGTATTTCTAGAAAAAAATTATCCTAGATGTGGTATATATTTATTTGGTTAAGAAATGAATGCAATATCCAATACCACAAAGTATAACTAAATCCTAATTAGGAAGGCAGGAAATCCGTACATCTTTTAAGTAAGGGCTAAACCGATACAAAGTTAATGAGTCGACCACAGATAATTTTCTTAAAGACATATCATTTTCTCGTCAAGAGACGTGGAGCAGATGGAAGTCGACTCGGCCAAGGCCAAGTCCAGCAGATCTGACGCACCGACAAGGTTGTGATCTGAGTTCTCAAGAGTGTTTACAACTTGTCCAGAATAAACAAAGCCTTGAACTAACGGACAGATAACATGAATACAAAGACTAAGATCCTGGCGGAGAAGAATTCATAGATGAGGCATGTTTGGGTGGGTCTGAGGAAGAGGGCTTCATGACTGAGACGTGTTTATCCAGGACGTACAGATAAGGATTACAAAGGCACAGCATGCCGACAGGAGACCTTTTGGTCCATATCTAGGTCGGACGCGAAAAAAATCATAATAATAATAGATTGATAAATAAAAACTATGATAATGTAAATAACAAATAAAATACATAAATAAATGCATAGGTATAGTTAAATAATAAACAAACAGGTAAATAGTAAATAATAATAAATTGACATATAACTAATGATAAATGAAAATCAAACAGGCAAATGATAACAAAACAAAAACATTGACGTGAATGATTCTGACCACGGAATGATATCCGAATTAGATAGCCGTAGTTAAATCAAAATGCTAAAGTCGTTGAAATTGCAGCAAAAATGGTTATCGAAATAGACTCGAAATATTTTTAACCCTTTCTCTGTGACTTTACCATTCAGATGAATAAAATCGCCCGGCGGCAGATAGAATTAATAAGGCGCCCGTTTGTTACGGACGAGTTTTCCCCCTCAGCTGAATAAAATCAGCTAGAGACAGTCATTAACCCCTTAACGACCTTTACAGGGAAAATTTTGGCAAGTGAAAACTTTACTGATACTTGGCTAACGTAAATTTGGCAATAGGTCAAATGAATAGCATTGTTCATAGTCAAGACTATATTAGTAGAACCATCAATTCTATATTGACAGGCAATTAAGTTTAATTTTGCGATGCTTGATTGGATCTAATAATTATACCCTTCGTATGAGTAACAATTTTCTTCGGAGAATTCGCTCATTAGCCAGAAAGAAATAGGAAATTTTGTTAAACTCTGCTTCAAGTGAGGTATGATAATTACAAACTAATCATTATACAATAGTGGCAAAGACAATATCCGACATGCTTACAATGAAAGTGCAGAGACTTACCATAGAGAAGAAAATTTTCATAAAAGACTCTGACAGATTGGTAAAAGTACAACGGCGAGCCACAAAACTGATTCCAAATATAAAAAAATAATCATACGAAAATAAACTAAAACATATTAATCTATTTTCCCTAAAAAAGCGTAGACTCAGAGGTGACTTGATATAGGTCTTTAATATTCTAAAGGGGATTGACAACATCAATGGTGACAAAATTTTCACACTGAATGAGAATTAGACAAGAAATAATGGTCTCAAACTGTCAGGAAATAGATTTAATTTGGAAGTGGGTAGAAACAACTTCGCCATCCGTGTAGTTAATGAATGGAATAAACTTGCTGCAGAGGCAGTGCAATGTAGTTCAGTTCGAAGTTTTAAGATTCGTTTACATAAATACCTAAACAAGATGCTGTAATGCCTGCCATTTATTTTGGATTATTTGTTTATTATTATTTGTCTGTTTGTTTATTATCATTTATTTTATTATTAATCATCATTTATTTGTCCATTTATCATTATTTACTACTTATCTGTTTATTATTTAACTTTACCTAAGTATCTATCTATTTTATTTATTATTGTTTATATTATCATTATTCTTATTTATTTATTCATTTATTTACTTATCATTATTATAATTCTATCGTATCCGACCTAGTTATAGACCAAAGGTCTCCTGTCGGCATGCCCCTCCTTTGTAATCCTTTGTAATGATACATTTTCAATAAATGGGGGGTACTAATTTGACGAAATGGTAGAAAAGCTCCTTGAAGTTCACCAAAAAGGGAAATTGGTTATAATATGAATATAGATGGTTTCCGTTTCCCAAAATCGAGAATGATGTTTTTTGTGTGCAAAGGCCAAAGGATTCTTCTAAACTCATTACAAGGACATGTTCTTTTCTTGTTGGTTGGTGAAGCCCATTTTGCAACATGACACAAACCTGCATATGACGGCATAAATTTGCCGTGAGAGCAAATACTCTTTCATTGTTATTAAGCGAAACCTTTTTCGGTGGGAGAGAACGCAGATTGCGTGAGAAAGCGTCAAAAATAGTGGGATTCAGCGTGAGTGAAATCACATTTTGTTCCTTTCAAAACGCGGAGTCTTTTCGTTGTTTTATTTTTCTTTTAGTATTTTGCTAGTAATAACCAGCGCTTCTATCCTCGGTGACAATATCACGCCGATGAGTTGTAGTTATAGAAGTGGTACAGTGGAGCTTTAAAGATTTTAGTAGAACGAAGGGGTGGAGTAGAATTCTATGTTGATCAGCATTCTATTTTGATCACCATTGATCAATCATAAAGGAATACTGAGAGGCTCTGGTCCGTAGGGGTGGCACTAAAGTCCTTAGAATAACGGATGAAGTCAATAACCCAACGGTTTTTCAAGAACAAAGAGTCTCACTTTGCATCAAAGGCAAGGAGTTATTTGAGGGAAGTTAACCAAAAGAGTTATGAGAGCAGTCATCAGTGAAATGGTTACTCTGAACAGCATGATGCTTCCTGTAACAGGTCAGAAAGGTTACAAGGTCGCTCCGTTTGAAGGGAAATTATGTTTATGGTTGGAGTCAATGTATGCTTACTGTGTGGTTGGGTACATCCTAACCTCTTTCCTCTGCAGGCCACACCTAACGTGAGGGAAACTGCCTTGTTTTAGTATATAAAAAAAAAGAAAATCACATTGGTTTTATCTGTGAATATTTTTGTTTTGATAAATGACAGATGATGATAACCAAAACTACTCTGTAATACAAAAACCAGTTCCTAAGTGACAAACTAAGGTTTTGAATCTTGGGTAAAAGAATTGTGATAATGAAATACAGCCTACGGCTGTATATGGCTTATTTTGGCCAGCTTTAAGGTATTTTACAGAGCTTGGGGGAAACTTTGCATGGTCATTGACCTGCATGCAATTACATTTTCCCCTTAAACAAAATATAGGTCTTCATGTATTTCATTCTGACCTTGACAACAAGAGTCAAACTAAGGAAGACTCGTTATCTAAGAGTTGTGGATTTTGACTGAGGAATATTCTCGATGTCTAAGAGTATATATGGATTCTTATGGATCATAATAGGGATATTTGAGTATGATAAAAAAAAACTAAAAAGCTATTTGACTGTCGCCAAGCTTTTTTTATTTATCAAAAAGAAAACTCCTGAGCAGCAAAAGTGTTAATTACTAGAGCTCCAAGGTTTAGGGCAATCTTAGGTCAGTCGATGAACTTCCTAGATATAGTATTACGGATAATTGAACTTAGAGACATCCGCCCATTAATTCTGGTAGCCTACTGTTTCAATAATGGTAAACCAGATGAGATGGCATGGCAACAGTCGAAGAAAATACTTGAAAATGTACCACAGTATATCATCACCATCATCGGTCCCTTACCAAGGTTCGTCCTTGAGCGACCTGTGCTGACGAAGATATCAACTTACCCTGTTCCCGCCGGTCATGTGCTAATGGTTGGGTTTTGCAAAATCTCTTTTGGGTCCATTCTGTGGTATCGGCCAACTTCTTCCCCTAACTACTGCTACGTCCTCTACTGTCCTAGACCGTAACTCTGTAGGATCATTTAAGCCCCAGTCACACCAAGCTTACGTCCTGTTTCCGATCACCTTCGACGGTGGCTCTTGTTTCTTTCATGGCTAGCGCCAGGCTATTTCATATTCATGTTCATGACGGGGAGATTCATTCCATTTGCATTGTTTTAAATTCTTTATATAAATAGAGGAACACCACAAATCAGCCTGGTCGCCGGTGGTCGGAAACAGGTTGGTGTGACAGGGTCCTAATTGGAGAACATCAGCTCTTGTAATATGGCCATACCGCTTTAGTTTCCGTCTTTTGACTGTTGTGATGATGCCTTCACAGTGATGACCTATGGCATATCTGGTGGTGCTACGCACTTCCTCGTTTGTGATGTGGTCCATCTAGGAGATATTAGTATGTTATCACATCTGCTTAATTTTTTTTCTGCAGATGCTTTTGTCTTTCCATATAGGTTTAATTTTTGACATGATCACAATTGTCTGTGCAGATCTTGAGACCTTTTATCTTTTTGATTCGTCCTCACTGATGATGGAGTCCAAGTACTTTGAATGGCTTACTGCTTAAAGTTCAAATCTATTGACTATGGTTTTTGTTGCAGGAGGACTTTATTTGTGGGTCATCAGCTCGGATTTCACAGCGATGACCTTCTTGGTAGGGGGCAAACCACCGGATAAAAGCGCTGGTTATTGTCAACAAAACGCTTGAAATCATCGTAACCTTTGAATCGTATCCTTTGACGTCATATATCTTACACGTGATCGAAAGATGACGTCACAGATTCAGATGTGACCCAAGTGTGGTGCTATGGACGTTACACATGACCTAAGTGTGATGCCGTAGGCGTTGCACATGACCCGAGTGTGACGTCATATATGTTATACGTGACCAAAAAAAGTGACGTCATATGTGTTACACGTGACCCAAGAGTGACGTCATATATGTTACACGTGACCCTTGAGTGACGTCATATATGAAGCTCGGATCAAATTGGCAGTGACAGTAGGAACCTGATGGCAATGTTGAAGGAACTGGAGGGTTTGGTGAAACTGGTGACGGCGCTTACACGGAAAATTAGGCTCAAAATCTACAGATTATTTATTTTTTCAAGGACGGGTAGTCGGTCCGTTGCCCAGCAACCTGCATTAGTCGGGTCTAGGTTGGGTCCTTTTTATTTGGTTCTGGAGTTTTCTTTCGAGCCTTTTACTAGAAGCATACATTATAAGGAACCAGGGGCTTTTTGAGGTGTGAGTGATATTTTTCTTAGAGGATATTGGTCCTCGGCAACTCATCCTCATTTCTCTCAGAAAGATCTTCCCAACCGGAAGATGCGCCTCAACGCCGTATGTTTCTCACCATCCCACTCCCATGCAGTGGGAAGTGAGAAACCCCTAGAAGAGCAAAGCCCTGTCAGCTGCGGGAAGCTACTGGGTTTTTAGGACGATGTTGAGTCGCCTCACCACCTGGCCAAGGCTGTCGGGAGCTCACGCGACTTAGCCCGCAGCGGGTCCCGGGGATCGAACTCATAACCACCTGCTCGTGAGTCCGAC
>NC_134809.1:30960395-30965395 GCF_046742065.1 Oratosquilla oratoria | reverse complement strand
GGAGGGGAGATAATGCGAAAACAATACAACATGACTTCAGACCAATATGATGAGACTGTACACATCATCTGAACCGATCGAAGAAATCTTAAGGTCAATGTTTGGTAAAGTAAGCTTAAAATTTCCTAGACTTCCAGTGTCTTCATTTCGACCATGTAAAAAAATATATAATAAAGTGAACAGATATTAGACACACACACACACACACACACACACACACACACACACACACACACACACACACACACACACACACACACACACACACACACACACACACACACACACACACACACACACACACACACACACACACACACACACACACACACACACACACACACACACACACACACACACACACACGCGCACGCATTCATATTCTTATTCAAATAAATGACATTGCATTTTCTATTGCAACTTCATTCAAAGTCAATATCTCTCCCCATCAAATATTTACCATGGAATGGAAACAAGATCAAAAATGGAAAATAAAATCTTCTAAAGGTGTTACATTTATAGTTTGGTGTCGATACTCGACATAAAGGGCAGAAGGGGGGTAGAGGCGTCTCCAGGAATGGTTATGAGATTTCACTTTTTTGTAGCTCACTCTTCGGTCCTGTAGTGACGTGGAGGGAGGCGGGAGCTGAGGCTGGGGTGGCTGACGGGGCTGGAATGGAGGCTTTCTCTCATTCACTCACTCTCTCACTCACTCATTCAGAGGACCAAACAACCACGTGCGATGACGCACGCACACGTGGATACATGCACGCACATACACATAAACGCACGCACGCTCACACACACACACACACACACACACACACACACACACACACACACACACACACACACACACACACACACACACACACACACACACACACACACACACACACACACACAGATGGACACACACACACAGATGGACACACACACACAGATGGACACACACACACACACACACACACACACACACACACACACACACACACACACACACACACACACACACACACACACACACACACACACACATACAGACAGACTCACACACACACACACACACACACTCTCACACACACACACACACACACACACACACACACACACACACACACACACACACACACACACACACATACACACACATACGCGCATGACACATACACGCAATCAAGCGCAAAAATTCCATGTATACACACACACACACACACACACACACACACACACACACACACACACACACACACACACACACACACACACACACACACACACACACACATGTACACACACAAACACACACATACACACACAAACACACACACATACGCACATGACACACATACACGCAATCAAGCGCAAAAATTCCATGTATACACACACACACACACACACACACACACACACACACACACACACACACACACACACACACACACACACACACACACACACACACACACACACACACACACACACACACACACACACACACACACACACACGCACTCTCTCTCGTATACATGTCCATTCAAGCATGGATACATATGAACTCCATCACAGCACCGCTCTCACTCGCGTATAAGACCCGCCTTATCCAACGAAGAAATTATATCAAGAAATTATTACTTGGGTATTATCACACTATCTAAGGTCTAGCGGTTTTCTTGCTGTGTTGCGTCGTGGAATCACGTATTGAGGTGAAACTAGGCTGACGTCAGAAAGAAATTTGAAGATAAAGAGGAAGAGGAGGATGGGAGGAGGAGGAGGAAGAGGAGGAGGAGGAGGAGGAGGAGGAGGAGGAGGAGGAGGAGGAGGAGGAGGAGGAGGAGGAGGAGGAGGAGGAGGAGTAGGGGGTTGAGGGGATGAAGAAGAAGGTGAGAATGGAGAGGAGAAGAGAAAGGGAAAGAGAAAAAGAAGAAATTAACGAAGAAATAGAGAAAGAAAAGAGGAAGAAAACGACTAATAATCTTTAGTATATTGACCCATTTTGCATTATTCTATGAATAGTTTCTGTACGGGCTGCCGCCAAGTCATCTTATTCAGCTGAGGAGATCTCTTAGTTGCAGAGGAAAGGTTAATTCACATGTGTATAATCATTTAACAATTAACTCCTTGATCACGAGGGTCTGTCCTCAGCCGAATAAAATCGTCTTAATGCCTTTCGCTGTTCCTGCTGACGCCGGATTATTCTATTTAAATCTTTGACGCCATTTGGGAGCAAACGAGACAAAATATGGAGCCTCGCCATTAAATGAATAAAATCACCTGGCGATGTCCACAAGTAAGTTTGTAAGATGTCCGGATTTCCTTGATCTATCAGCCTGGTGGAACTCTTTACCTATATTATTCTGGCAAGAGTCAGGCGATTTTATTCAGTTGAGGGACAACCTCAAAGGGGTATAGAGCTTGGATCAAGAAAGGTAATATCTTCTTTCAAGTGTACTTCCTTTATGAAACTCTGTGGTATTTGACAGACCAAAACTCGAATAAAGGCTATCAGGTCAAAGGCATCAGTTTCTTTATGATCCGGAGCCCCTTTACATATACTGTATACATTTATTCCAGGACTAAGCATGGTAATTAATACGTTATCTTGCTTAATTCTGACTAATTCAATGTTAAATACTTGATGAAGTTTGTGATCCTCCAGTTGGCTGCCAACCGAAATTAAATCGTCAGAGTGGACATCAAGTATCAATAGGATATTAGATCCCGAAAAAGGAACAAGGCTCTCAAAGGTCTCAGACTCTTCCGACCAAAGTTCCGGACATTTTCTCCGCCCCACAAGACAGCATCCGGCCTCTCAGCTCCACCTTTCGTCTCATTGCGTCTCCTGAGCTTGCGGGTGCTTCGTGTGGCTCATTCCACGGATTCTAAAATTCTTTCCTTCAGCACAATCTTACTGATTTATTTTCCATTATCTTAATCTCCCCAATTTCTTTTACAGTTTCCCACTTTCATTATTATTCGTTTCTTCGAATTAATTTTATTTAGTTTTAGTTTTTTCATATCTAGATTTTCTGGGGTTTTCTCTTATTTACAGTACCTTTCATCTTTTCCTTCTACATGCCGCTACATCATTTCCTACTCCATTTATTCCGAGGGTTGGTTTTACTTTTGTGAAATTTCTTTCGAGTCTGTCACGTCCATGGAAGGCCACCTCCATTTTAGTCTTTACTTGTTTCTTCATCATGGATTCTCCCGCTTTCGTCCCTCCTCCTCACCTCCTCTTCTCCTCCTCCTCTTCCCCCTCCTCTCTCTTGCTGGACGTAGGCAGCTCTCTCTTCATATCCTGTCTTGCATCATCTCTCTTTGCTTCACCTGTTCCTCGGTTTCTCTCTCTTTTTTTTTTGTTGGTCTGGTTTCCTCACACCACCAAGGGATCGACATTTCTTCCTTCGTTCTACGCAGACTTTATCATTTTCAGTATCATCATAATGCCAAACACCATAGTTATCTCCTAACTGGTTCATACAACTTTTTCTCCTCTTCCTCCCCTCTCCTCCTCATTCCTCTCCTCCTCCTCACCACCACCACCACCACCACCACCACCACCACCACCACCACCACCACCACCACCACCACCACCACCACCACCACCACCACCACCACCACCACCACCACCACCATCACCAACACCAACACCAACACCAACACCAACACCAACACCATTTTTCCTCTTCCTCCCCTCTCCTCTTCCTTCCTCTCCTCCTCACCACCACCACCACCACCACCACCACCACCACCACCACCACCACCACCACCACCACCACCAACACCACCACCAACACCACCACTACCACCACCACCACCACCACCACCACCACCACCACCACCACCACCACCACCACCACCACCACCACCACCACCACTACCAACACCACTACCAACACCAACACCAACACCAACACCAACACCAACACCAACACCAACACCACCACCACCACCACCGCCACCACCACCGCCACCACCATCACCATCACCACCTCCAACAGTATTACTAACGAGTTGATTAGTGCTGCTTTTTTCCCTTTTATAATAGTACAAGCTATGAGTGCCCTATTTCTTCTTCCAGTCACGCTTTCTTCCCATACCATCCACACCCTTCCTTCTCGTGATCTCGCCATACTTCCATCTTTCTTTTTTTCAGACACTTCATGTCTTCATCTCCTCGAAATTTCGTCACGGTTTAACGTCCCTGTTAAAAGGGCCTTCCCGGAAGCTCCACCTACGAATATTTTCCTGGATCTCAGTTTGCCTGTTTGTCTATTCATTTATTTATTTACTTATTTATTTATTTATTTGAACAGTTATTTGTCTATTCATCTACTTTTTTAATTTTCTATCTGTTCAAATATCTATTCATTAATTCATTCATTTGTCTACTTATCTGTTCATTTACTAACTATTTCCTTTATGAATTTATTTATCTATTAACTTATTTTATTTATTTGTTTATATATCTATTCCTCTATTTATTTATTCATTTATTTACTCATTTACTTATATATGTACTAATTTATCTATTTATTTATCTACTTATTTATCTATCTACATATTTTCTTATTTATTTGCTTATCTACCTATTTATTCATTTGATACTTCATTAATCTATTTATGTATTTATCTATATACAAATTTATTTACCTACTCATTTATATATCTATTCAGTTATCTATTTATTCATTTGTTTGTTTATTTATTATCTGTTTTACACTTAGTCATTTATCTATTCATCTATCTATTTCTATTTCTATTTATGTATATAATTGTCTATATATCGATTTATCTTTGTGATACATATGTACTGTTGACAACTTCATTCATCTTGGAATAGTGCTCTCACATCATGTGAGGTTACATCGCATGACCCTAAAGGCGGTCTCACATCTTCTCAGAGGTCTAGGTATTCTATCTGTGATGGCATTTCATTCCAGCTGCTTGTTATAAGAGCCTGAGCCGAAGAGTGGGTAGCACTCCTGCCTCGTACG
>NC_134809.1:30945395-30947895 GCF_046742065.1 Oratosquilla oratoria | reverse complement strand
GGAAGTGATGACTCAAGGGCCAAATGGAACTAATCCTGAGGGAGAAGATGTGTATCCTGTGTCGCTCTAAAATGACGTTGGCGTTATTTGTATAAGAGCGGAGTCTTCTTGTACAGTTTCGCTCTGTCTACCACAATGAAAACCTTTATCTTTTCCTTTGTAGTTTGAGACAAAAACAAGCATATTATATTTTTCTCTATTAAAAAGAGATGGCCAGAAATAGTTTATAGAAAAAATCTCAAGACAATAGGGCGTCTATAAATCTTCCCCCCCCCATAAAAAAAAGTTATTTTCCTTCATCGTCCTTCGTTTTCGAAGATAGGGCTGCACCCATAACCGTAGCTGGCAGGGATGTGAATCAGCCAATTGGAGACATCATGACAGAAGTGTAATTTGCGACGCACAGGTGGATCTGGTGATTATGAAGCGAGCGTTCCAACATAAAAGACATACGAAGAATCTTTTTTCCTTGAAAATCTTTAGAATTAGGAAATCTCCAATATTCGGTACACAGATTTCCGAAATTTAGAAAATTTCGGACACCAGAATCGAATTTTATACATATGTTTAAAAGTGGTTTATTCCAAATAGCAAGGATCTCTAACTTTTAGGGATTTCCAATGGAGAAAACTATCTGTATATGACCGGGTAATGGGAAATCAATTACGGGGCAGGCAAGTCAAGGCCATAGTCAAGATTACTACCTACTGTCCAAATGAAGTTTCCAGAAAGACGATCGGAGAGAAAATAAAGGAGCAACGGCTAAAAGCACGATGGATGGGCAGATGATAGTGGGTAGCAATAAAAATATTGACTAATGGAGAGATGCAGTATGATATATGTATATATATATATATATATATATATATATATATATATATATATATACATACATATACATATACATATACATATACATATACATATTCATATACATGTACATATACATATACTGTATATGTACATATACATGTACATGTACATATACATATATATACATTATATGTATATATATATATATACGTATACATACATATATGTACATATATATATATATGTATATATATATATGTATGTATATATATACGTATATATGCATATATAAAATCTATACATACATATGAAATATGTATTGATATAGACACGTATGTTTTGTATATGTGCATGTGTGTCTTTTGCGCGTGGAGGCATGTGCTAAGTCTCAGCACTAGGTTGAAGGTCTAGAAAAGAAAGAAGCAAATGACTCCGACAAGCAAACAATATATATTCGGAGGCACTTTGTCAAAGGCAGCCAAAACCTTTGCAACCTCACGACCTCGCAGTGAGTCACGGTAATATCTCTTTCTCTGCCATTTCGCCAGCAGCCTTCCCCTGTCATTCTACCGAAATGCATAACCAGGTTCCATTCGGTCGATCACCTAGATTCTTCGGGGCGTTTGGCCCCTTCCTCCCAATACTAACATTACCGGTAATAACAGTTTGATGTCAAGGCGAGGGAACCCGTGAGGGGCTGGAGCCAAATAGAATGTGTTTGTGAATGCTACAGGAAAAAAAAATAATGGATAGGAAATTTTTCTTATGCTGTGGGATGATGCAATGCGGTTTGGTAAACAACATGACACAAATATGAGAAAAAAATATGAGAAACGTTTAGATAATAAAAGGGGGCGGGGGTCGCTTTTTTACATACAACAATGGAAGAAGAACAAAACAACGCAAAACAAGAAAAAAAAATGGAAAGGAATAACAATGAATGGAATGGTCTGCCTAAGAACAGAGGATATAGCGGAGTCACGGGGGAGGAGCTTTGTCTGACAACTATTATAGAGAAATTGTAGGAAATAAAGTATTCATCTCTGTTGTTAGGCCACGCATTCCCGCTTGTGATGTACAAACACACATCTACATATACGGAAACACACACACACACACACACACACACACACACACACACACACACACACACACACACACACACACACACACACACACACACACACACACACACACACACACACACACACACACACACACACACACACACACACCCGCGCCCGCAGTCATACACATAAACACACATTAATGTACGCACACTCATTGAAAGACAAGTGAATTTCAATTTGGAGAGATGTAGATAGGTTATAGTAACGATGGTTAAATCTATGAAGAGGTACAAAGGGGGGTCCACAATTCCTAAACGTGGGAATCATCGACAAATCAAACCTATTGGTGTCACTGAATGCCACGATGGTGAGAGTTGGCACAATAAAATAAAGTGGGAATCATCACTCTTTTCACAGTCCATGTCGTTATCGTAGGTGGGATCACTGAGTAGTAGTGGATCATCTCACGATGTTATCAACTGTATCTTATGAGGTACCAACGCGGATGTAGTAACTTGAACCATGAGATATCAGAATTCTGTTAATATTTTTTTTTCCGATGTATCAACACACTTTTATTTTTGGACAAATAATTCTAAATACTAGGTGTCTACTGA
>NC_134809.1:30912895-30935395 GCF_046742065.1 Oratosquilla oratoria | reverse complement strand
GAGGTGGTGAGATTGTTGAGTAGAAATTCAAAAGACCTTTCGAACTAGTTATCAAAGAGAGTCAAATTAAATAACTACTTCAAAATGTCTTTAGGCTTCTACTCAACAACCTCAAGCCTTCTTAAAAGTGTTAGAGATAAAAGAGAGATTTAGCACACGTTCAACAATACCAATGAGGTTGCGGACTTTCTCATGTCATGCATTCAACATGATCTCCTCAGTCAGACTTCCAAAACTGAACCAAGTTGATTTATTCTCTGATTGCAAATCATCTATTCTGCTCATTTACTTTTGTTTAGAAAACTAAGTGCCAACGATAATGTTTTCTTCACCGTGTCGTATCGAAGCTGCGTTTCAGTCAAACACTTTTACTCTCGCTTATCACGCTATCCTTTGCCTTCCGTACCCGGTCCTGCAACTGGCAATTACCGACCTCTGCAACCCACTTTCCCGGCTCCTCCGCTCCCCATCTCCCATCCCCCCATCCCCCCATCTTCCCTTGTCTGCACCCCCATGTTGTCGCTGCCTCAGACACCTGTTTTCCATTCGTGTTAAAGGGCCGGTTTCTAACGGAATCTCCGGGTTCCTTATTAGGCTTTACCTTATATTAAACATCTTCAGCCAACCATGTTGTCTCTAAAAGTTATTCATTTCTTTTCTAGTATTATCTCTCCTGCACGCATCCCTTCACCCACGTCTTGTAACCCAGAAGCTGTCTACTTTTACTCCTCTATACAAGCTTGTTGAGAGGTCGCTTACACCGTTTCAACCTCCCCCCCCTCCTCTCCCTCCCCCTCCGCCCATCTCCACGTCTCGCCCCTCTCTTTTCTCTTCATTTCTCCTTATCAAATGAAAATAATCTCTCATCTCTTTTGTTTTATCAATTCTCCTGTACACATCTCTTAACCCGATCCCCCAACCCAAATACTCGCATATCTCCTTTTGCCTCTGTCTCATCCTCCTTAGTCTCCTCTTCATTTTCCTCCTTTCCCCAAACCATCATCTACGTCTCTCTCTTCTTCTTTCTCTTTATCACCCCCAGTCCCACCCCCCAAGCGACCATTACCTCTCATAATCAACGGTCATACCAGCCAATCTTGGACGAGAGTCTAATGACCTCAGATTAACAGCAAACATTTTTCCTGTAGCCGTTTGTTTCAACCATTAACGTTACACAAGTCTCGGGAGTGTCATCATGAAATGACTTCGTCTTGCATGACACCACTTTTTTTTCAGCACTTTCTCGTCAGGGCCTAATCACCTCTCCAGGCCCCCGTATCCTATGATTTCTGAATCCGTGTTCGATCCTCAACCCTAGGACGTGACAGGATAATTAGCAACTTCCTCGATCAGGGGGTCTGCAACGGGACCATTGGGGTTAAGTCGTCGCTATGTATTAAGTCATCGTTAGATCATCTTAGCTGTCTCATTTCCTCGTGGGGTGACCTCTGGGGCATCACCAAACCTTTAGGAATGATTCTTTTTCGGTCTTCAGCCTCTTACTATTGATCATATTCAAACCTAACGTGTTTCACAAAACCCATGTTAACCTTATGCCTTACCTTATAAATTCTTTTCGATAACAATCGGACTTCTGCGTTTCGTTTATTGCACCTGATTCGATATAACCATTCTAATCTACTTAAACTAAAGTTCATCATTTGTTATTGTTACCTAAGTCTAAACCTATTTTACATAGTCTATTCTAACCTTATCCCAATAAGTTCATTCCCTCTTGTTACCAGACGTGTCCGTAATCAGACACGCGCTGACCTTGCATTCGCTTAGTTGTGGGTTCGAATCCCGCTCTTCTCTCCAGTTACTAGTAGTGATTATGACCTGCCCCAACAGCGCCTCCTGGCGTGAGCTTGTTCCTTCTTGTTACCAGACATTCAAAAACTTATTTTCTTCTTTCCTTCCCTTTCCCCCAACCCCTTTTAGCGTGATATTTCGTTTACGTGCATTTAGATCATTTGGATCTCTGCGTCTAGTTCAAAATCAAATGTTCATATACATACATACATATACCAAGGCCTTTTCCCCCTTACAAGGGAGGTAGCCTAAAAGGAAAAGGCATAAAATCATTCCCACCCATTCCATCCCTGAATACACTCCACACCCCTCCACTCTCCCTCTTATCTTATCTTCCGATGGTCTCCATATCTCTCTGGGCATGAGTGATTTGATGGCAGTCCATTCAATCCTTGGCTTTGGCCAGGTACGGATCCACCTACTGGAACAGAGGACGTAGAGTCACCTGGGCAAACAACTTGCACACTTCACACCATGTTTGGTGTAGGGTACACCAGTGTTGAAAGCGACTCGGCGGGTCAGTAACCGATGATATAGCTATTTCTACAGAAAGTGAAAATCCATTTCTAGATGTGAGGAATGGAAAATAGAAACGACAGAAGAGAAATCTGGAAAATGAAAACACACATTGTGCCAAGCTATTCCGAATTGGAGCGTAGTCTACGAACGACAGCATAACAAACGTAGAAGAAGACTGGGTTATATCCAAGTAAAAACAACCTATTTCTAACATTAGGTAACGATTGTACTTCTCAAAGGGCTTGAATATAAACTATCATACCAAGTTATAATGAACAGCAGAACTGTACAAGCGCAGTAAGGAATCTGAGCTATTATTTAAGAATCATACTAAAATCAATACATAACGATAAAGAATAAAGATGCCGTCAAATTACTAAAAACTGCCGGATTTGGAGGGGTAGTAATGGTACAACCTGAAGAGAGGGGCAAAACAAAGAAGTGGATCGCATTTGATTACCCTACGTTTCTTGAAAGGAGATAATAGAATAGTTTGGGTAAAGAGAAAGAAAATGAAGTTAGAGGTCAACTTGAACCTAAACCATAACTAATAGCGTTGATAGAAGGTGAAATAATGGATAGTTTGTGTATACCATATCATGGAAATGGGAAAGAAACTACGATTATTTTTTAATTACAATGCAAATAGGGAAATATGACCTAGAAATATCACCAAAAAATACGTGATTGGAAAATAACACGATTCTAGAAAATGTGAACATAAAATTAAAACAAAGGTTCAAAATTCACCATAGGTTGAAGCAACTGTGGAGGATTTGAGAATGATAATCTAGGCTCCGTATAAAAAAAGATCGCAAAATAGGGACCCGAGGGAGACAGGTAATACAAGGATGACCAATCAGAATATAGGGAAGACGGGTAGAATTAATCTCCCCCTAAAGAAATTATACGGGGGGGGGGGGGTGGAGATAGTAATACCCGCCAGAATAGTAAATTGCGTGTAGAAATATAGGGCCAAGAAAACGATCCCATAAGCATTATGGAATTAGAATACTAGTTGATGAAATAGAAAAAATAAATAAATAAAGAGAGGTAAACACAATGTCAAATCAAATAACCTGTAAAAATAGATATATCATATCATGCGCGAATGCAAGCAGTATAAGTAGAAACAAATGAGGTAGAGTCAGCATAGATACAGATATAGGTACAGACGAAAAACAGAACACTTGTATACAATGGCAAACTATATGTACGTCGCTCAAAATAAAACTCGCACACATAGTTGAATATGTTCAAAATTGAATAATGTTATCATAAGTTCAACGTTGGGGTTTATATGTCATTGCAAATTTATTACAAGCAAAAACTGCATACCATGCAAACTGTGCAATCAAGACAATTTGCGCACATTACAACATTTTGTTAATGAGTATAACTGAATTGATGAGTTCAGGAATGTGAGATTAATATATATGGTGAGACAAATGTGTTATCGACAACAAAAATCTTTTTTAGAATGAAACAAATATAAACCGTTCGTACACAAACTATAATTTGTAATGTAATCAGATTATGACCTCATGAGAGATCAGATGTGAGCCAGTGTGCTGTCACATCCCCTTTGATATATCTGTATATCAATAAACGTTATAGACTCTGAATCTGAATTTGAAAGTTGCTGGCACATGACATTAGCCCTAAAGTTGGGACGACGACTAGAAGACAACAGTGGTACCCATCTTCCGGCTTATAACAACAATGCTATTGCAAAACGTAGAGGAAACTTCACCATTGTCAGACCCAGTTTTTTTCATTTATGGGTCTCACCACTTCCTTCCGTTAGCTCCATAGGGGAGCTAGAGGTTGTTGAGACTACATTAACTTTAGTTTCATGAAGGGAACTAAACCGGAGACTTCCTCTCTTCCCTTTTGTTTTCTGTCGCCAACCGGGACGTAAGATTAGAGAAAGGGAGCGGTGACGGTTGGTCGTCGTCCTGCGAGATGGACGTCGAAGTCATCGCCCCGCCATCCATCTTGGAAACCCGTCACCAGTTCCTCCTTCATCTGAGAGTGTAACTCTCAGGGATTCATACTTGATCTCAGGAACAAGACTGGGATATCTCTGTCTCAATTTTGATTATCAACTTCATTTTTCTATATAAGGAGAGGTGACAATCAGCATCTGTTTCCCGCCCTTACCTCTGACCAGTCGGTAACAGTAACAGATCCACTCTAATACACAAAAGAAAGTCCAAAGTTCTTCCCAGAGAGGTCTATGGGAGGGTTCGAACGCCGCTACCGGCTACTGTGAGGCTAAAAATTTTCAGTGAGTAAATTCAAAATAATGTTTATCACCACAGGGAAAATATTGCGTAACAAGCGTTAAAAAGTTTCACATTGATTTTCGTGTGAAAAACGAAGTTTTATTGCAGTTTTGTCATTATAAAACCTTCACATCATATGATTCATACTGTGGTTATTGTCAGGCGACTAAATTCAGCTGAGGGGGTTTTCACGCAATGAGAAAGTTAACACTGCCCTCGGTTAACTTTTTGGTCATATCATTTTACCAAAAAAAAAAAAAAAAAAAAAAAAAAAAAAAAAAAAAAAAAAAAAAAAAAAAAAAAAAAAAAAAAAAAAAAAAAAAAATCGTCAACTTGTTTTGCTTGGACGAGGGAAAGCTCAAAATTCTGAGGTTAAAAGAATGAGGAATGTTTCTGATTTAGTAAGAAATGGTCTGAGAACTGATTCTGCCCACTGGCAACTCGAGTCTGCTTCGGGAAGACCGAATTGTCATTCTTGAATACAATTGACGCGATTCCTATACTTCATAAGGCTCCTCATCATATCTTGTGTTTTTTTTTTCTTGTTCATAATCTGTGTTTCCACCTGGAACGTTACTTGCGTCAAACAGTTTGGTTTTCAAATATTATTACATCTCTTTTAATTCACTTGAAATGGATGAAGTCAAAAGGGAACGATTAGATTTTAAAGATAAAGGTTTTGTCAAGTTTATTATTTCTAAATCATTACTGGCAACACGGAGGCCTCTAGTTTCGAAACTTGTTGGATATTAATCAACATTTATATTCAACTGCAAAGAATAGCTGAATTCCTACCAGATAGGGAGCATACTTTCACTGAATACAAAATATTCTCAGAATGTAGTCGCATCGAACATACACTGCCAAACACAGAAAATTATTGTTATACAATATTATATTCCGTTGTCTTGTAACTGGTTATACAGTTTTAAACACACAAATATACACACATGTATACACACGCACACACACACACACAGACACACACACACACACACACACACACACACACACACACACACACACACACACACACACACACACACACACACACACACACACACACACACACACACACACACACACACACACACACACACACCTACACACACACACACACACACACACACACACACACCTACACACACACACACACACACACACACACACACACACACACACACACACACACACACACACACACACACACACCTACACACACACACACACCTACACACACACACACACACACACACACACACACACACACACACACACACACACACACACACACACACACACACACACACACACACACACACACACACACACACACACACACACACACACATCAATTTTTTTTGTCCATCTCCTTCCTCTCTTTTTGTTCGGGTCAGTCCGAGATGGGAATAATAATTGACTCTTCTTCATGTCTACCTCCCGACCACCTTTCAAAAATCTCCACATCAAAAGCCCTTCTTCTAAGGAAAGGCTACGTCGGATACAAGACAATGCTCTGTACGCAACTATATGGCAAATAATGTTATCGTTCAATCAGACCACACAATACATCGTTCTCAGTTTCCTTTTACTTTCGTTTGGATAAGTTCTTCATTACAAAACTGCCTCACAAGTCAGAATTTCATTGGCAACGGTCTTCCTCTTTTCGTCCCCAAATATTTTTCCTCCTGATCTTATCTCTGATATCTACAATGTCTTCCTCTTTAACAAGGAGGTGTGAGTTTTCCCCAGAGTGGTCTGTGGAAGAACCCAAGTACCGCTGGCAGCCAATATGGGGTTGCTAATTTTCAGTCACTGGAAGTCAAGGCAATACTCATCATTATCTTATTGTTCAGAAGAAAAAAATTATCCTCTCGTTCGGTTGAATGTCTTTGGTAGCTCAAGAATGTTTTTGCTCAGAAAGGCCGGTGCCCTCTATGCCCCGAGGTGAGAGGGGGTGGGGGAGGGGAGGTAGAGGGTCATGATCTTGCCTTTGTTCGGATTTAATGACCGTATTCCTAAATGCCGAACAACCAAGTTCCAAAAATTTATAACAACAACCGACCGTATTGCCTTTAAGCATAACGACGTCCATTGTCATGGTGCATAGCTTCAGGCTTCGAAGATGAGTGAATTCTTAAGTGTTATTCTTAAGTGAATTCTTAAGTGCAAGTCGTCTTCGTTTGGACGGTATGGTTTATATTGATATCAACGGCGTTTTGATAAATTGGATGCAGGGCCTCTGTATTTTCTTTACATTTTTTTTCTTTATGTGCATATCAGATGTTGTCAGCTTATTCCTCATTTATTCATTTCTCTTTATTTTTGTCATTACTAATTCCCAATTTTGCTCTTTTCTGCTGTTGTCTATTATTAATTCCATCTTCATCACAGTTCGTAACTCTCCCTTTCCTTTCCTTTCCTTTGCATTCCTCAATTCGTGTCGGAAACAGGGTACATATATTTTATACAAAATCTATCTCAGGACGTTTATGACATCAACGAATCAAAGTCACATTTTTTTACGATTAGAGGCTAATATTCACTCGAATAAAAATGCCGATAATGTCTAACTTCTATCTTTCTTCTTTATCGTCCTCTTCAAATTTCCCCTTTATCACCCCTGGCTTAATCTCTTCTTCACAATATTGACTCCAATATTGTCGGCATGATACTAAATACTCCACATTCCCTCCCATACCTCAGTACATTTATTCTCATAGACCTTTAATTTCCACTTTATTGTGTCTAAGCTATCTCTCAGTTATCTGTGAAGTGATTGGCCCGGTTGCTCTTAATGAGTACCTAAGAGCACCGGACAAGATAAGACGAGGTTCACAAAGACGTGATGTCAGGTGGGAAAGGTGAGAGAGCATCTGGAGATGTCTGTGAGTTCTGTGGACCACAAGGCCTGTGAAGCGAACAGCTCGTTCTGGGGAGGAGCCACTTAGGGAAAAAAAATCACTGGTTGGCATTGGCATACAGTTACCTTAAGCATCTTACCAAGCAGGTACACTTGCATTCACAGGTGGTTATGACGCAGCAAATATATATGTGCCAGGTAATATATGCAAACGCGCGTATACATAATCTAATTGATGGAATGATAGAAAAAACACGTAGACACACACGCACAGATACATACTTACACGCACACACATACATGCACACACGGACACACACAGACTCATACCCACACCCAAACCCACACCTACTAACAAGCACACATGCACACACGCACACACGCGCGCTCGCACCCCCCACATGCACACACGTACACGCACACACGCACACACAGATGCACACGCACATACGCACACACAGATGCACACACACACACACACACACACACACACACACACACACACACACACACACACACACACACACACACACACACACACACACACACACACACACACACACACACACACACACACACACACACACACACACACACACACACACACACACACACACACACACACGCTCGCACGCACACACATACAGACACGCTCGCGCGCGCACACACACACACACACACACACACACACACACACACACACACACACACACACACACACACACACACACACACACACACACACACACACACACACACACACACACACACACACACACACACATACACACACACACACACACACACACACACACACACACACACACACACACACACACACACACACACACACACACACACACACACACACACACACAGACACGCTCCCACGCACACACACGCACGCGCATACACAGACACACACATGCACACGAACATTCAAGCATCACATGTATGTGTGTGTATATACGTGTGATGTGTATGTACGCATATAAAGTGAAAGAAGAAGAAGAGAGACAGAGAGAAAGAGAGAGAGAGAGAGAGAGAGAGAGAGAGAGAGAGAGAGAGAGAGAGAGAGAGAGAGAGAGAGAGAGAGAGAGAGAGAGAGAGAGAGAATGTGTGCGTGCGTGCGTGTGTGTGTGTGTGTGTGTGTGTGTGTGTGTGTGTGTGTGTGTGTGTGTGTGTGTGTGTGTGTGTGTGTGTGTGTGTGTGTGTGTGTGTGTGTGTGTGTGTACCAACCTTAATCTTGTTCTCAGAGACACAGTCGACAATTTGGACAGTGATAACCATACCTACAGTGTTACATTGTTATCTTTGTTTTTCAAAGAGAAATTGAAAATGAGATAAAGTAGAAAATATATTTATCATTGTGACACCCTTCTTTTTGTTGTAACAAAGACCAGAAGATTTTCTTTTAGACCCGTTTAGGTTAATGGCGTCCTGCGAAATGAATGAATTTGTTTGTCATCTACCAAAACAAAATATCTGAAGTGCGTCAATAAGCTGCGGACCCGAAGAATTCTTGAGAAGAAATTTAATTCTGCGTTGTACCCGATGAGATGCAGATAAAAAAAAGTCTTCATGTTTTCAGTCATTTGTTCCACATATAATATAAATTACTAAAACCACAAATGAGTACGAAAAACATGAATCATAAATCGGCAACACCAAAAAAATATGTGCAGCATGTTCCCTTTGATGACTTCCCGGCAATAAATCTTGGGGCTCCACAACTTTTGAGAAACCATCTGAGAGATGACGGATGGCGTTTCGCCATTACCGGGTACCTTCTGAGGTTATATCACTGTTTTTCCTGGGAGCTTGTGGCAGAAGCTTACCTGGATTCGTGGTTGATCAACAGCCACCAGAGAGTCTCCGCACAGGTGAAAAACATCTCTCAATCACATCAGCGAAGCGAAGTTTCACATTCTGGTGATTCTTGGGGAGGGAGGACGGGAGGAAGAGGAGGAGGAGGAGGAGGGGGAGGAGGAAGAGGAAGAGGAGGAGTAGGAGGAGGAGGAGGTGGAGGAATAGAAGGAGGAGGAGGAGGAGGAGGAGGAGGAGGAGGAGGAGGAGGAGGTGGAGGAATAGAAGGAGGAGGAGGAGGAGGAGGAGGAGGAGGAGGAGGAGGAGGAGGAGGAGGAGGAGGAGGAGGAGGAGGAGGAGGAGGAGGAGGAGGAGGAGGAGGAGGAGGAGGAGGAAGGTAGGTGATAGAGATAGAGTAAATATTGACAGGAAGTGGAGAATTGGGAGGGGCAGAACGAATTAACGGAGTATTGAAAAATAGCTTTGATAAAGGGAGTATGACTATGGGGGAGGGAAAGGGGAGAAGATGGGTGGAAGAGGGATGAGGAGGAAGGGAAGGCGAGTTAAGGGGTGAGGGAGAGAGAAAGAGGAGTGGGAGAGGGAGAAAGATAATGTTGAGAATAAGGATGAGATTGAGGATGCGAATGAGGATGAGAATGAGAAGGAATGGATGATGGGGTGAAGGACACGAGAAAGAATTGGGTCTGGAATGATAAGGAGAGTGGCGGCTGATAAGCTGGACCAGAAGAGAGATCTGGTTTCTTCTTCAATACGGAGATTATCTTTGAATATCCATTCAAGATCCGGCCAGAACCAAACGATTTCATTCAGCTGGGGTCGCGCCTTCGAGTGATTAGTGTCTTGATCACACTTTTTCGGTGTTCTTCATTTTTATTTGTATTACATAAAGGAGAAAGAATCTGATATTATTTGCGAAAGAAGCTTCACAGTGCGGTGCAGGATTGAAGGTGTATAAGTGTTCCGTTAAGGGGCTGAAGAAAGGAGAGGAGACGAGGGTACAGGAAGAAGGATATCATATTTCATCGCCAAAAATCTATCTAGGAGGACGAGTCATAGAGTTGGTAAAAGAGAAACTTGGGTTATAAACAAAGGATTGCAAAGGATTCCAAAGGCGGAGCATGCCGACAGGAGACCTTTTGGTCCATATCTAGGTCGGATGCGGAAAATAATAATAATAATAATAAATAAATAAATTAAAACTATGATAATGTAAATAACAAATAAACACAATACAGAGTGGGGGATTGTAGAAGATAAAAGTGGTTAACATTCACCTTTGATCTGATATCAATGCCCAACTATGAAACATGTCTGTTGGACACTAGTTCGTAGGGGTAATTATAGTCCTCAATGATTTGTCAAAATAAAACTCGTGGATTCATTACACCATGCGGGGAGGAGAAAGATAATTAAGATTAGAATAAAGAGGAAAGCGGAAATAAAGAATAAAAGGGACGAGAAGACATGAAGAGGAGGTGAGAAGAGAGGAGTGATCTAAGAAATTGACTGAAGCCGGAAGGAGAAACGAGAAAACAAGTGAAACACACAAAGAGAAAATAAATGAAACAGATAAGGTAATCTGCGCCATTATTTATGGAATGAACCAAAATTCGGACAAACGCTAAAGGTGAGTTATCGTAGAGAATCTCAATTGATTTGAGCCTTTTGTGGTTCCGACTGTTGTCTGTCACTATGAAACTTATGTTTTTGTTCATGGACGCATTTGGTCTCCATCTTGTGCTCGTTCTCCAAGTCATCGTAAGAAAGTGGCTTCTAATCACAAGATTTCATCACGTTGATGTACGACGTGTGCGCTTGCGCAGCCCTACAGTCAAACTCAGGTAAATGTAAAAGGGCAATTACTCGTACACGCAAACAGCACATGCACGAAATACACGCATGTACATACAGACACACGTAACCAAACACAAATATAAATAAGTGGACGCACATGAATATAAGAAAACACACATCCACACCCATACATACATATGTATACATACATACATACATACATACATACATACATACATACATACATACATACATACATACATATATACATATACATATATATATATATATATATATATATATATATATATAATAGAAATTTTTTCAGAACATTGGAGATTACCGATTCTAGATATCCTTAACTGAAAGAAATATTTGTATAATGTCCTCTATTTTTTTCTTTCTTTTTATTATTGTCATGGACTGAGCCAATTACTACACTCCGTGATGCTTTTGTTTTCAAAATGATAAATTCCTCGACACTGAGTCTTGATATTTGGCGACAACAAAGCCAAAGAAGGAAATGTCGTACTGTAATTTATCATGAAGGAACAAATCGAGTTCCTTGTTTACCTCATGTTACCCAGACTGTCACCAGCGGACGCTGTTTTAATGATACGTGAATAAATAACTTCAGTACTTAGTAAATGATAGCAAAAACGATGAAAAACTTATCTGAGTAAATGTATATTCCGTTCTCCCCAATTCCTTTGCGTACCTTTAAATACCTTCAGTACTTAGCAAATGATAGCAAAAACGATGAAAAACTTATGTGAGCAAATGTACATTCCGTTCTTCCCAATTCCTTTGCGTACTCCTTCTCCGCTCTCTCGTGGCCCATTTCCCCCACCCTTTGCCATCGCCCTTTCCTCTTGCTCTCTCCACTACCCTAACCTCCCTCACCCAATGTCCCCATTCCTCTACTCTCACCCCTTTCCCCTTTCACTCCTCCCTTCCCTCTCTCTCATTGCTATCTTCATCTCGCCTTTTCTCTACCTCTCCCTAACCCACCCTCCTCCCTTTACCATTGTCCCCATTCCACACTCTCACCCCATTACCCACTTCCCTACACTCTCCCTACTGTCCCACTGCCGTCTGCCCAAGTCCCCCCTCCTCTCCCCTCCCCTACCCTCCCCCTTCTCTCTCCTCCCCTCCCCTCCCCCCTCTCTCCTCCCCTCTCCTCCCTTCTCCTCTCTCCCCTACCCTGCCCTCCCCCTTCCCTCTCCTCTCCTCTCTTCCCCTATCCTCCCCTCCCCTCCCCTCCCTTCCCCTCCCTTCGTCCAACCAGATGTAGGTCACGCGTAGCCTTGACCCTTACTTGTGGTTGTGGCGGTGCTGCGTATAACAGCTGGGGTCAGTGCACACTGACAACTAAGGCTACGGAGCCAGCTGCAGGGGCTTTACACTCTTTTAAAGAATTGTGATCCAACTGATTATACTTAAGTCGTGAATTACTTGTAAAAAAAAAAAAAAAAAAAATCAATCAATCAATCAATCATTCATTTGATCAACCAATCAACTAACTAGTGAATCTATCAGGAGATCAATGAGGTCACACTACCTCTATCTGAGTTTCATTCGCCATCATACTTCAACTTATCCGAAGGAAGAGTAATCAAAGGCTTTCAATATTCGGATCTAATCCTTTGATCCAAAGAGGGTTTGAAACCTGAAATGCCCTCGTTATGGCAAAACGCTTCCTTGTTTTTTATTAGAAAAAAAAATATATATATATATATGTATGTATATATATATATATATATATATATGTATATATATATGTGTTATATATATATATGTATGTATATATATATATATATATATATATATATATATATATATAAAATAATATACAGTATATATATATATATATATATATATATATATATATATATATATGTTTTTATATATATATATATATATATAATATATATATGTGTTATATATATATATATATAATATATATATATATACCTTAAAAGATCGAGACCCGATCAGGCCTTGGGTTCCCTCAGCTGAATACAGTTATATATTTTTTGTCTCAAGAGATTCAGTATTTTATGTCACCATGTAGACAGGGTTGAACATTATCAGAGTATGTGGTTGTCCACTCACCATAAAATTATAACCTTAGTTCATAACAACTTGACTCCCTATTAAACTAACTAATATGTTGATGTAATTTGGATATGATCTTAGCTGATCATACTATTTGTTTTAATTAGATATCGGAGTACAGGTTGATAGTGTTATAGGACTGGTTAATCCTGCGAATAATGTATTAGTATAAGGAAATGACCCTCAGACTGTATCAGTTATGGTAAATGAGGCCCTACATGGTCAGTCGTATTGTACACACCCTAAAATTGTCATTTAAACTGACCTTTTGGACTGATGATTGAGGCCTTGTTCAATGGTATTGAGACAATGAAAGGAGGTTTGCTAGGAGTGAATAACGCTTGTTGTCTTGAATTTTGTTGCTGAATTGTGATATTGAACAATAGGTAACTGATATAAAGAAAAGATATATCAATGATACAGATAGACCATTTGATTGCTATCTAATCAGCAAAGACATCAGCGTATGTGAGAGAGATGATAACTGTTATAAGGACCGTTTTCAGGTACGATATAAACAAAAAACTCACAGACATAAAAAAAAAAAAAAAAAAAAAAAAAAAAAAAAACTGACGAAACACCCCACGGCAAAATATCCCGGGGAAAACATCCCGGACAAAATACCCCCTGACAAAACACCCCCTGGACAAAGCACTCCCAATGATGATGATGATGATGATGATGATGATGATGATGATGATGATGATGATGATGATGATGATGATGATGATGATGATGATGATGATGATGATGATGATGATGATGATTATGATTATGATGATGATGTTAATGATGATGATGATGATGATGATGATGATGATGATGATGATGATGATGATGATGATGATGATGATGATGATGATGATGATGATGATGATGATGATGATGATGATGATGATGATGATGATGATGATGATGATGATGATATGGTTACAGCGACTGAGGGAATTAACCTAGTAGCTGAAACACTGCTAGTATTAGCTGTGAGGAAAATAAAGATGTGATATCAGTTTCAAAGATATTTGTGGATACGGTGGCGCATTAAAATCCATCAAGTATTCAGATAAGTGAAAATCATGATACTTGTAGAACAAGTCGAGCTTGTGCAGTAAGTTATACTAACCGAGCCAGAAAAACTAGCCTTATCAAACTTGTCAGTCCTGTTACTTTTAGCTTTCTAAGCGTCGGATTTATTTAAGGTGTCGGTATTAAACTAATCGAAAACGCCACTCTAGTACAATTAGCAAATACATCCCAATGGTCGCTCCGTCGAAGAAAGAACTAAAGTATAAGAATAGTTCGGGGAAACTAAAAGTTAGTTTACCAGGAGCGCAAACCTCAGAAGACATTCTGACCGCCCCAACTAGATGGAGAACCACAGTCCAGCCAGTTCTGGTTAGATTAATAACATTGGGACGGTTGACCATAAAAATGAAATCTGTACCTTCGGGTGTTGTACTTAGTGTTCCACTTAGCGGCCCACCGCAGAAGATTCAGATGATCATGAAGCTCTTAAAACTTTTCCTTTTCGCACCCGTTCAGACCACAAGCCGGTTCTTGCACCCCTTCTGGAATTGATAAAAAAGAAACAACATTTATATTATATGTAAACAACAAAAACGTCGTGTTTTTAATCTTTGTTCACATAAATGACCCCCTAAGAACCGATCTAGGGATCCCCTTAGGAACCGATCTCGCACCCCCGGTCAAAACCCACTGTTCAAGACTAAATGAGATTAGTTAAACCTTTCCGTACTGGCTGGCACTTACCATTCCTCCTCGTGGGATCACCTCGGGACCAAAGAGGTTGTAACCTATCTTGATTAACCTCTCCTTATACAGGCACCATCTGTTTATGTTTCCGTCATCACTGTGGCGTCCCCTTTGGTTACGAAGGGATTGGACGTCCATTCTGATTCATTTATTCCATATCGTGTGACACTTTGCCTTCTAGTCTGGCTACCGCTAAAGTATTGTGTCCATCTCTGTTGCACCCCCTTCGATGGTGAAGGGTTTATGCAAAATTGAAATTTATATATAAATAAATAAATACATGAATAAATAAATATATATATATATATATATATATATATATATATATATATATATGTGTGTGTGTGTGTGTATATATATATATATATATATATATGTATATATATATATATATATACATATATATATATATATATGTATATATATATATATATATATATATATATATATATATATATATAAATTAGCACTACAGAAACAAGCGTGCGTACGCTCTCAAGGCGTAATCGAAACTGACTCCGACGCCAAGCCACGCCACCAAGCTCAGACTTGGCGGGAAAAACATACACGCTTAATATGAACACTTGGTTCTCACAATAATACGTTAAATATACAATAATAAATAAACAATATTACAAATACGTATGTACAACACACAAGGAATATTCTATGCCACCATTACATATGGCCCAGCCCGATAACCTTTTCCTTTTGCTCTGCCTGGCTTCAGTCTATATTTTGCATCTCCGTGACTCCTCTCGACAACGGAGCAGTTAACGTTAACACTCCATCAAACGTTTAACTTTACTCCAGCCCTGTGAGTACTAAAGATTCAGAACGATTCCTTGCACTCTTCAGTGACTGACCCAACCAAGATGCCCGAGCACACAAGGTAAAGGTGACAAATTTGGCGGCACATGAGAATCTGATAATCGTTTCTCACTGTCATTCTGTGTACACCACATGTGGATTGTTTTACAAGTTACAGCCAACACTAGAAAACATTCCTTTCCTTCACGGATAACTTTGACAGAAAGAGGTCGAATCATTATCAATATGCTCTGCTAGCATCGTGAATTTGTATTAGAGATTATCTGTAATGGTTACTTGATATATCAATTGCAGTCGTAGTAAAATAAATCTTCATTATAATCCTATGTAGGGATAATGAACGAATAACGTATTAAAAAGATATTCCTTATTAATATAATGAAATGGAATGAGCAGTATTACTTAAAAAAGTATATATAAGAATATTCATACGTAATGCCATACGATATTATACATACTGTAAATGGAACAATTATCAAAGAACAGGTACACCCAGGAAAAATCAATATTGCAGAACATATTAGTATTACAGGATCAGCGATGAATACCTATCTGTAGCGGTTTTACGAAATGGAAGTCGGAGAGAATCATCTCCCTCATACTCGTCCTTCAGATTCTATAAGCACCCTCATTTCATCTAGATGTGACACCCTGAAGGGTTGGCAATCGGTCTCCGGGATGGGTCCAAGCCCTCTATGACTTTCGTCTGTTTGCTTCTCTCTTCCTCCAAACAGAAGATGGTACAAAAGTAGACCAACATTAATACAGTATACGGGGCCGCGAGTTTTCTGATGACGGACTGCACACGCACACACACACACACACACACACACACACACACACACACACACACACACACACACACACACACACACACACACACACACACACACACACACACACACACACACACACACACACACACACACACACACACACACACACACACACACACACACACACACACACACACACACACACACACACACACACACACACACACACACACACACACACACACACACACACACACACACACACACACACACACACACACACACACACACACACACACACACCACGGTGGCATTACTAGCACTTAAGTCAAAAACAAGGTTAGTATTCATATCCGTACCATGTGACTGCCTTACATGCTCAAGTCCAGACCACCAAAGGCTTCCACAGAATGAATGTAACAGTGGCACCGCCTGCTCTAGATAACAGTGTCATAGGACATCGTAGAAACTGGGTTCTTGTCTGTACTTCCGAATACGGGAACGTTCGGTTTCAGGTAGCGTCGTCTGGGTGCTGGGCATGAGGCTGGCCATAGTAGCGGGGTCCACGTTCGGCACCAGGTTTCTCCAGGAAGGCAGAGGCCATTTGCTATTCCGTGGGCGGCTGGAGAGGTCGGGAGTGCCTCTGGAGTGGAGAGCTCACATGGGGAAGTACAACACGATGACGAAGGTGCCAGTGTGGGCGATGGAAAGTCCGGTACGGAGGAAGAATAATAGTGAGGAAGTCAGAGGAACTGAAATCAAGAATTATCTAGAATGAGAAAAAAATGTAAATATATGAAATAGAAAATAAGAATAAAGATGAAGAACAGGAAGGGAAGAAGGAGAAAAAGAAAGAGGAATAAAAAAGAAAAGAGGGAGGATAGGAAGAGGTTGAAAAAGAGGGGGAAGAAGAGAAAGGGAAAGAGGATGAGGAAGAGAAGGAGGAGAAACTAGATGAAGATGAGGTTAAAAGAAGAGAAAGATGGAAAGGAGGAGGAGAAAGAGGAGGAAGAGGAAGAGGAGGAGGAGGAAGAGGAGAGGAGAAATAGGAAGAGAAGGAAGAGGAGGACGAGGAGGAGGAGAAAGAGGAGGAGGAGGAGGAGGAGGAGGAGGAGGAGGAGGAGGAGGAGGAGGAGGAGGAAGGGAAGCACCGTGGTAGCTGATGTACAGTAATGTACACAAAGGCTCCAGAAGTACAAAACACTTTTTTTCGGTATTTGTATGTTCGTGGTTGAATAAAAGGGCTCAAACAGCTGTGACAGCTTTGTCACGTCAACGTCAGATCCTTAAACCTAATGGGTGTGGACTTGACAAACATGGTGCCATCAACAAACGTTAAAGCGACTAGGCACGCAGCGCCATTTTCAAATGCTAATTTTTCTTCAAGAGTTCTACTGAGTTTTTCTTTTTCTTTTTGAAACAAGGGGCCTTTGCAGTGGTAGATATGTGTCCGTTCCCGTTATAGACTGGTTGTGAAGCTCTTTTACCTATAAGTAGAATACATTCAATATTTTTGTTTTATTTTGGTTAATCGAGAGATTAATTCATTCTAGCATGTTAACGGTGGAGATCATTCTTGTGCATTTTTTTTTTTTTTTTTTTTTGGTTACCGCCAAGCGAATTCACTAAGGCCAAGGAAATTCCCGCATCATATTATTCTAATTGACCTGTAACGGTGGCGATCATTCTTGTAACTATTTTGGCTACCGTCAGGCGATTTTATTCAACCTAGGGAAAATCAGCTGCTGTTTAAGAGTCAACCTTTTCTTGACAGATTATGCTGTAGTAAGGAGAGGGAGGACGAGGAGGAGGAGGAGATAGATAAGGAAGAGCAAAAAGAGAAGGAAGAGGAGGAAAAGGAGGAAAAGAATGAAAAGGAGGAAGAGGACGAAGAGGAGAAGGAGGATGAAGAGGAGGAGGAGGAGGAGATGGAGAAGGAAGAGCGAAAAGAGAAGAAAGAGGAGGAAAAGGAGAAAAAGAATGAAAAGGAGGAGGAGGACGAAGAGGAGGAGGATTGGAGAAAGATCTGCAGAGTGAACCCAAACGCCATGACTCTTCGCAAAATGGTCCCTTTTTTTTGGGTGGGGGGTCAGAACGCAGACCTTGGGGAACACCTGACGTTCACCCCGTAATGGCTTTGAGAGAACAACGTGATATGTCAGTTCGTGGCTTTGATCTCGCCCTAAACGGGAGATCGACAGTTACGCAGGAGGGCCCATCGACGTAAAGCCGTGGACTTCCGTGTCGAAGACGCATCCAGGACCGTCGATATAAGAACGAGGACTTACGTATCGTGGAAGAATCCAGGAAAAGGGAAATGCAGGCACCACCATAAGAGATATGGTTCCGGTCACCTGAAGGGCGTTCCAGAACATCTGACTCTTTACTTCCTGAAACAAGAGGAATTTGGTGTCTTTTCGGATTATAGTCTGGCTGGCTCCAGGCAATTTCAATCAGCTTAAGATGACCACTTCGGGAGTAAAAAGTTTTTTACTAAACCTCTACCGTTCTATCTTTTATACGACTTTATTGTATTGCTAAGCCGCCCTTTTTGAATATATTATTTTACTCCCTTGCGTACTGAGGAGACTATAGGATTTCACGACCATTTTGTTTTTACCATAATTGCCATGTTGGCATCTCCACGTTGCAAAGATTACCTTATGCTTTCATCTTACCCTCTTGTGATTTGATTAACCTGAAGGAAAATTTGCGGGAACAGAGTTAAGCAAATCTCGAATCGGTCTATATCAACCCCTTCCTTGCGTCTTACCACATAAGCTGTCACCAGGCAATTTCATTCAGTTGAAGAAAAACTCCATAGCGATAGGATCGGACACATCTGGTGCCTGTCTCAGTCAAATCTGGCTGTGTCTTATGCATTACTATTTACCTTTGCTGCCGTCAAAAGATTTCATTCAGTGGAGGGAAGCTCAAACTACAGCAACAGGGCAAAAAAATGTATCTTCTTGGAACACATAAGTTACATGAAATAAATGAAATTCAATTCAGATTCTGTTCTAATGGTAAGTCTTTTCAAAAAATACCAAGTATGAAAAAAATTGTACTTACTGAAAACATAAGATAGGTTCAGTCAGTGGATATCTAAAATCTTTGGAAAGCGACAAGAATACGTTGATTATCTTGGGCGGTTTTATTCTGCCTTAAAAAGGAGAATTTTATTCAGCTAAGGATATAACCTAGTGCCGAAAGGGCTATGTGTACATTAGTTAATTCCTTTTCTAAGATGGTACTCTGCAGATACTTTATTCTGGCTAACGCTAAAGAATTTCATTCACCTTATGACAGCATCTCGTGATGGAGGTGTTCAGGTCCATTCTCAACGAACTCCTGTACTTCGAGGAAACATTCTATAGACTTCGTTCTGGCTGACGCCACAAGATTTTATCATTTTGGCGCGAAAATGTTATTATCTTTTCCATACTTCAACAAAATTTTAAGTACATGTTATTGTTTGTTTTATGATGAAGTGGGTCGAATTAGTCCATGTTTCAAACAACCTTTGGGTGTTTACGTGCGCGCTTGGGATTCTCGAGACCCAACGCCCCAGACTTTCTAATTCCACAAGTGTCCTGGATTGAGCGAGACGCTGTCGGGCGACCGGAGGAGGAGGAGGAACACGAGGAGGAGGAACACGAGGAGGAGGAGGAAGAGCAGGAAGAAGAGGAAGAAGAGAAGGAGTAACAGGAGAAAAAGGAGGAGGAGGACGAAGAGGAGGAGGATTAGGAGGAAGAAGAGGAGGAGGGGAAGAGGAGGAAGAGGAGGAGAAGGAGGAGGAGGAGGAGGAAGAGGAGGACGATGTGAAGGAGTAAGAGGAGGAAAAGGAGGAGAAAGAGGAGGAGGAGGGGGAAGAGGAGGAGAGGAAGGAGGAGGAAGAGGAGGAGAGGAGGAAGAGGAGGAGAGGAGGAAGAGGAGGACGAGGTGAAGGAGTAAGAGGAGGAAAAGGAGGAGGAGGACAAGGAGGACGAGGAGGAGGAGGAGGAGGAGGAGGAAGAAGAGGAAGATGAGGAGGAGGAAGAGGAGGAGCAAAAGGAGGAGGAGGAGGAAAAGGAGGAGGAGGAAGAAGAGGAGGAGGAAGAGGAGGAGGAAAAGGAGGAGGAGGAAGAAGAGGAGGAGGAAGAGGAGGAAGAGGGGGAGGAGGACGACGAAAAAGAGGAAGAAGAGAAAAAAGTGCAGAAGGAGGAGGAGGAGGGGGGGAGGAGGAGGGCGAAGAGGAGGAGGAGGATTGGAGAAGGATCTACAACGACATTCTTTAATTCATCCGAGATTCTTCATGTTCGTCTCCTTCGAGTCCCCTACGTGGTCGTCCTCCTCAGTATTGGGGACAGTTGGCAAGCCCAATGGGTCTTGCCTCGGGGAATTACACCTTTGATGCCGTGCACCGACACAGGGACCACGGTTTTCCTCAAGCCAGCCTCCTTAACTGATTAAAACGATGCGGTGTTAACCAGAACAAAATTCGTAAAGGGCGTCACAATAATAAAGGAGTTAATGTTCACCTTTCGGTCTCCCTTGCCCGTCATCAGCAAGGACGATTTCCGGCAATTACATGTGGTGGTATTGGCCAAGTTCATGATCTGCTACCATTTGTCGACGTATTATGTCGGCTTTTCACCTTTCATTTCCTTGGGTTTCTTGTTTGTGGTTGGGGGAAAGTAAAACATGGCTGGGTGAGGCTTCGGGTGGGTTGGGGGGTAGAGGTGGAGGTGGGTTGGGTTAGGGGGGTGGTGGCGTTCGTGAGTGTTGGTCGTCATGAGCTCTGCTTGTCCATTTATTACTATTTCTATCTTCATCATCGCTACTTTTCAAACACCCAAACAGTGCGAGGGTATGTTTTTGCTGCCGTTGTACCTAATCTTGCTCAGTTTATTTTTCTTTCTGCGGTACTGCTCAGATTCAACTTGTCTACAACATCTGCTTTTCTTCCTGTACAGTTCACTGTACTTCCTAGAGTTGACCTATCCACTTATTAGGTGTGTACGGTTTCTCCTGGCCCACGCAACCAATCAGGTACAGAGTAGACACATGCTACAGATAGGCTACAGACACTGGAGACAGACACAAAACACAAACGACAAACACAAGGATAGATATAGGCTCAGAAGCTAATCAGATTATATCATCTGTACCCTTTCGGTCATCCTTTCATTTGGTTCATATCCTCTCTCCATTGAAGACGGATTCGAATCACTTCTCCGACGTGGAGGTCATTCCTTCGACCTCTGATGTCGAGGAATCGTCTTTATAGCCTCGCTTTTTACCTCGGTCTCTAATCACTGCTGTAGGCACTTCCATTGTCCGGGTAAATCCTCCCCTCCCCCCGCCCCTTGATGCCACCCCACACGAATTCCACTGGCATTCCGAGCTGTTAGCGGTCGGCATTGTTGTCCCAGAGACCTCGGAGGACCCTCGACCGTTTGTAGCCACTTCATTTCTTCTGACATATATATGCTCACGACTGCCTCCCCACATACTTATCCTTGCCTCAGTTTCTCCTTCCCCTCTCTAATATCCATTTTATCCTATCTTTACCTGTAGCCTATTTGTTATTCTCCTTCCACCCACATTTCCAAAAATTCCTTCAGACCCATCTTTCGCCCTAACTTCTCTTTACACCACCTCCCAGTCTCTTCCTTCTATGTTGCTGCACCTTTCCATCCATTGAATACCGGTCTTTCTATTCCATGCATTCGCGTACCTGTTGCCTTTTCCTCCTCTTCGTCCAACGAAACCCTAATTCCCCTGTTTCTCATATTTTCCCTTAAGGTCCTCCCTGAGGTTCCTCACCGTGGTGTGTTTGTGTGTGTGTGTGTGGGGGGGGGTCTGTCCACAGTTAAGTGTGACAGACTGCAACAAACTAAGTCTTCTCCTCCCCTTC
>NC_134809.1:30905395-30907895 GCF_046742065.1 Oratosquilla oratoria | reverse complement strand
TCTAGCCTTTATGATCGTTGAAAACACGAAGACAAAATAAATAAAAAAAATGTGCAAAACCGTGAGTCAGACGTTAGCAGCCATAAAAGAGACATAAAACATTCTAGACAAAACTTGGCGTGGAATATATGATCATTTGCAGTTGCTGTTTGGAGACACAAGCGCTGAAAATAAATCATGCTTTCGCAACTCATCTTTTCAGTCTAAAAGGTATTTCCAAACAACTGCTTGCAGTTTGTATGCGTATGTTTACATATATGTGTATGCGTACATGTACGTCTACGTGTATATATATGTGTATATATGTGTGTATGTGTATGTGTATATGCATGCATGTGTGTGTGTGTGTGTGTGTTGTGTGTGTGTGTGTGTGTGTGTGTGTGTGTGTGTGTGTGTGTGTGTGTGTGTGTGTGTATGTGTGTGGGTGTGTAGGTGTGTGTGTGTGTGTGTGTGTGTGTGTGTGTGTGTGTGTGTGTGTGTGTGTGTTGTGTGTGTGTGTGTGTGTGTGTGTGTGTGTGTGTGTGTGTGTGTGTGTGTGTGTGTGTGTGTGTGTGTGTGTGTGTGTGTGTGTGTGTGTGTGTGTGTGTGTGCGTGTGTGTGTGTGTGTGTGTGTGTGTGTGTGTGTGTGTGTGTGTGTGTGTGTGTGTGTGTGTGTGTGTGTGTGTGTGTGTGTGTGTGTGTGTGTGTGTGTGTGTGTGTGTGTGTGTGTGTGTGTGTGTGTGTGTGTGTGTGTGTGTGTGTGTGTGCGTGTGTGTGTGTGTGTGTGTGCGCGCGCGATTATGTGGGGTACGCGGAAGTATGTTGGGCTCGCATTCTCTTTGTTTTGGGTTCAAACATCGCGCTTCTCTCCGATTTCCGGCAACAACTGTTACCTGCCCCAAGAATCAAAGCGCAGAGGGGAAAGGTGACGGCTTCGGCCGTAGTTACGCTTCTTCTGGCGGATGAGAGCTCCGAGTTCTTAATGTTTTTCCCTTCCCATTTTCTATACCCTTGCTCAACGTTGCGCAACGCTTCCACGTCCTGATCGGGGTACAAATTCGCACATCCTGCATTAAGATGCCGACACACTAGTAACTAGACTAGGAAACCTTTTTGTTTTTCTGTGTGAGTGCATGTGTGTGCGCATGTGTATGTGTGCAAGTTTGCGCATGCACGAGTGTGCGTACTTTTAATGCAACTAATTACTACGTTCATCTGTATTTGAAGTTTCTCTTGTGTAACTCATTACTGCAGTCTAGTGGCTGACGACATGTCTCATAAGCTTCACGACTCATTTATTTACCACAGAATGCACAGTTGGGGGAGTGAGTTCTTCTGTATACTTTCTGGTGTGCGGTCTCTTGGTGTCCGGTAACAAAGACGTGAGGGAAAACTGTCGTGTTGTAAATCATCTCGAACAAACAAATGAGGTCTAATGTTTACTTCTGCTACAAAAAATGTGACTGGCTGAAACTGTTTTTAGTCGTATACCAATTACAACGCTTGTGATACCAACAATAATTTGGTATTTTCCTAATTGTACAAAAATAATTCACCATTCTAATGCTTATCCTCTTCTGGAAGAATTGTTTGGATAATTTGATAATTACCATGTTTTTGTGTGAGTATGGTGCCGCGCAAATTTCGTACTTATGAAAAGGGTACTCAAAGACCAAATTGACGACGCCTCCTTTCATCTGGTTGTTGTCCATCACTCAGTTAATAAAATCACTGTACGACTCCCACAGCAACGTCTATAAATTACGTCACCATATTGAAGGAATAATGAATTTTGAGTAATGTCTTTAATTGCATGCCCCCCCACACACACATGTATGTGTATGTGTATGTGTATATGTGTTTGAGTATGTGTATCTGTATGTATATGTGTATGTATATGTGTATGTATGTTTGTCTTGACTGTAGTTAGTATATAGATATGACTATCATTAACAGATATGGCAGCCTTTTATATCCATAGAATGTCATATTGGCTACTTTTTATTCAAATGTCTGATAATGTTACTCAAAAACATCAGCTAGCAATGAGTTTGTTGTTTTCGAAGCACTTTCTATTTTATGAATGGTCACCGAAAAGAAAAAATATCAGATTAACATCAAATGTCAATATTTGTGATTGGTTATTATCATGAATATTGTCACTTTCTCAATAGATACTGAGTCTGGATATATTTGTAGAACAAAAATGCCGAAGTTGAGTTGATGAATATGATAAATGTAATATAAAAAGATGCAAGATATATATATATATATATATATATATATATATATATATATATATGTATATATATATGTGTGTGTGTGTGTGTGTGTGTGTGTGTGTGTGTGTGTGTGTGTGTGTGTGTGTGTGTGTGTGTGTGTGTGTGTGTGTGTGTGTGTATAATAAGTGTCATATCATAGAAACATGTTATCAAATCGATCCGAAACTCGTATTGAAGAATGAAAAAAAATTACCTAAAATCTATATCAGGTTAAATCTAATTGATCAAAGACTATCCCA
>NC_134809.1:30890395-30895395 GCF_046742065.1 Oratosquilla oratoria | reverse complement strand
GTTTCTTTAACATCAAACTTCTGTTTATTTTTACTTGAGAAAGCATATGAATGGATTCATTTCATCTCTGAATTTTCCCTTAGCTCAGCAAAGTTATCTAACATTAGCCAGGATAAAATTCTTAAAGTGGCCCAGGTATTGCTTCCTAAAAAAGGACAAACTTATCACCTTTGAGGATTTAATTCTAGCTGACGTAGGACGATTTTATTCAGTTTGTAGCTCCCAGGAGTGAAGGGTGAACATATCCCGAATGAATTATCTCGATTAAAATTGACGGATTTGTGATAAACTGGGCATTTAATTAGTATTAGAATTTGTTGAAAGAAGTAAACTAAGATGGTATGGACACATTATGTGGATGGATCAAGAAAGATACCCTGTTAATTATCTTAAATGGAAACTTAGAGGGAAGAGGCTGGTGGGCAGACCCAGGAGGAGATGGAGGGATGGAGTGAGGGAAGCAATTGAAGTGAGAGGATCAACAATAGAGAGTGTGGAAGAAGAGAAACTTAACGAAGATCTCACCTGGTGGAGAAGTTTCGTGAGGCAGCACAACTGACAGGGCATTGGCCCTACTTGGTACGAGTATATTGGTGAGAAAAAAAAAGGTGAGGATTGAGGTCCTTTAAGGACTTTGTACTGATCAACGCCAGGCGGCTTTGTTCAGGTTAGAGAAACCCCTAACCTGTAAAAGGGGAGACGTGACTGTGAAACTCAACCCGTTTATACCAATTTCGCCAGTTGGATCACGTGGTGCGCGACCTTCGGTCAGTACATGCCTGCAATGAAGGCAGCGTGACTGTGCAAACTTTACGTGATTGTGTACATTTTACGTGACTGCAAAGCTTGCATGATTGCGCAAAAATCTTCAACGAAACTCGTTCTTCTCTGTTAAGATTTTGTTCTGGTTACAACCGGACGATGTAGTTCAGTTTAGAAGAACACCTGTGGGTTGTAATTAGATAGAAAATAAAAATCGATTTAGTAACCCAAAAGAAAAGAGCGTAAAAGAAATGAAAAATGAATGAAGATACATGAGCAAATAGACAAGACAAGGGTATTGGGAAAAACAAGTGGTGGCTATAGGAAAAGGAGGAGGAAGGAGAGGAATGAGGAACCTTGAAAAGACAAACCTTCGAGTGAAAGAAAGTAATCGAGAAAAGAAGATTTTTTTTTTTCTGAACCTTTGCTAAAAATGATAGGTTGGGGGTAGTGGGGGATGTAGATAAGAAATGCGTGACACTCAAAAAAGAAAAAAAGGAGAGAGCAAGATAGTTAGATAGATAGATAGATAGATAGATAGAGAGAGAGAGAGAGAGAGAGAGAGAGAGAGAGAGAGAGAGAGAGAGAGAGAGAGAGAGAGAGAGAGAGAGAGAGAGAGAGAGAGAGAGAGAGAGAGAAAGAGAGGAAGAGAGAGATAGGACGGGTGGAATCGGTCCATATTTAAGATTGTTTCCCTGATACCCTAAGGTTGCCCATCGCCCCCAAGTCCGCATATAATCAGAGGATAAGATCTGCGCATGGCGCCACTATGACACCATTATCTGACGAAATTCGCCTGACGTTATACAGTGATGACATCATATCACGCCGCTATATAACGTCAGTACGTTGTGACCTTATCTGATAATATTATATGACGTCGTCATATGACTCATCTAACAGTTATCTGACGTCACTATATATGTACATTGATAGGGTGGTGACTGGGGATAGTTAAAGAAAATGGAGAAGAGTGAAAGGTGAGCCAGTTGTTGTTTGCTGATGACACTGCGCTTGTGGCAGGGTTAGAGAGGTGATTAAGGGCATCAGTGACGGAGTTTGGGAAGGTATGCAATGGGAGAAAGTTGAAGGTAAATGTGGGTAAAAGCAAGGTGATGAGATGTACAAGGGTAGAGGATGGCTATGAGTTGGAAGAAATTCTAAAAGGAGAGGCTGGAGGAAGTGGATAGCTTTAAGCATTTGGGGTCGCATTTGGCAGGAAAGGGAGGAGTGGAGGTGGAGGTAAATTGTAAATTGAGAGAAGCAAGTAAATGCCTTGGGGGATTAAAAAGTGTCATGAGAAATAGGCATCTGGGAATGGATGCTAAGAAGAGATTGTATGAAGGGGTGATAATACCGACGGCATTGTATGGGGCAGAGACTTGGAATTTAAGAGACTCAGAGAGGAGAATTTTAAACGTGTTTGAGATGAAATGTCTTAGAAATGTGATAGGGGTTACTAGGTTGGATAGATCGAGAAACGAGGAGGTGAGGAGGAGAGCGGAAGTAGAAAAAGAGATGGCAGATAGGGCTGATGAAAAATTATTGGGATGTTTTGGACACATGGAAAGAATGAGTGATGAAATATTAATTAAAGAGGTGTGGAAAGTAGAGGTGGAGGGAGTGAAGGGAGCGTTGAAATGGATGGATGGGGTGAAGGGGACCTTGAGTAAGAGGGGAATCTCTGTTGAAGAAGGAAGGGAGAAGGCAGGAGATAGGGATGAGTGGAGAGTGACTGTGTATAGATAATACTGTTATGCAAGGAGAGGAGGGGCGGGGGATGGGAGGGCAGGTGCTCACGTGTGAATGATATTTTAAAGCAGCCCGAAAGGATTTCTCCCCGTCTTCTCTTTTTCTGTATGAGGGGATGGAGAGGGGGGGAAGTCCCCGATTAAGTGATGCGGCCTTGCTGTGGTTGTACTGTGTCTTTCTGCCTTGCCTCGGGATACAGGAATGACCGGTCATCCATGAGGAGCTAAAATGAGAGGGGGAATGGGTGGTGGATGGGGATGGAATGGGTGGGAGTGGGTGTGTGCCTTTGATTCGGCTACCTCCCTTGTAAGGGGAAAGAAGCCCTTGGTATATAGAATATAGAAAGACTGTATGATATCATTATGTTACTCATAGGCTGACGTCGTTATATGATGTCATATGACTCATTGCCCAAAAAGCTAGACCATCTGCCTCAATAAGGATAAGTTTATGCATTTTTTGCATCTGGTAGTCTAATATAAAACATTGGACTTCTCTCTAGTCCTACCTGTGTTCTACCTTCCCCATATGGATGATGACGCTACCCCGATATGTGGTCGTGATACCTATTCTTTGACCCTTATGACGGTAAAGATTCAAGAAGATAGAGAGGACGTTCCTTTGGGTGGGGAGGACTGCCAGCGAATGCGAAAGTTTAGGCCCGTCCCGCCCAAAGATCCGTGAGTGAAGTGCCCGCTGAGGTCACGTGGGTCCAAAGCGGCGTGCGCACAGCTTACCAGAAATGCCTCGGTCTGCGTCGCTAGGCGACCCGCACAGCGGTGGATCGCATTGCGAGTCGCCTACTATCTGAGTACTAAATCGACTGGAAAAGATCGGATCACAACCGGGTTCGTAATGAAGAATTTCTGGCTCTGGTCCAGAAGGAATACAAAACGGGACGAGGTGGCATTGGCCGGGACAGAATTGCAGATATTCTCCTTCTAGGGTCTTTGATATTTGGAAATGTTCAATATTCGAACCCAATGTCTCCGAAATATATAAAAAGAATCTCAAACACCAGACAACGCTTCCTGATAATCTGGTATATTTTGGTATGTCATCAACGTTAGTCAGAAAATTTTTGGTATTCCTCTCTCATGTCTTCCTCTCAAAGAATTAATTCGTAACTTCTAAACTGAGAAATATATATTTCGAAGACTTTGGTATTTCTTCGGAATTTGCTTGGATTGTGTTATGACTAACACCGGATGATTTTAATCAGTTGAGTGGGGCCTCGTTCACACAGATAAGCAACACATACACACGCACACACACACACACACACACACACACACACACACACACACACACACACACACACACACACACACACACACACACACACACACACACACACACACACACACACACACACACACACACACACACACACACACACACACACACACACACACACACACACACACACACACACACACACACACACACACACACTCGGTGGCGCGGTTGGTAGAATCCCCGACTGTCGCTACGGCGGTCCGGATTCGAATCCTGCCCAGGGTTGAAATAAATTCAGTATCGCTGCGCTTCGAGTCGTTACTCCAACTCTCGTGGGCGGGGAGTTGGGTGTGTGTGTGCGTGTAGGGTCATACGAGCTCTTAGCTCTCTTCCGTGAAGGAAATAGCTGTCGATCACGAGTTCAACACGTGATCCAAAGACCATGGTGAATCACACACACACACACACACACACACACACACACACACACACACACACACACACACACACACACACACACACACACACACACACACACACACACACACACACACACACACACACACACACACACACACACACACACACGAACGACTTGGTGGCACAGTTGGTAGAGCGCTGAACTGGGAAGTAGAAGTGCTCCCAGTACCCAGTTCGAATCCTGCCCAGGACCGAAATTATTTCGGTATCGCTGTGCCTCGGGTCGTTACTCTGACTCTCGTGGGTGGGGAGTTGGGTGTGTGTGTGTGTGTGTGTGCAAGGTCATAGCATTACCCATAGATCGGACCTACGAGCTCTGAGCTCTCTTCCAGGAGGGAAATAGCTGTTGATCACGAGTCCAACACGTGATCCAAAGACCAAGTGAATACACACACACACACACACACACACATATGCAGACACTACCATTAACTTACGGATAAGAACACACACAATTGGTAAATACAATTTCTCGCTCTCTTTCCTATGCATACTTATATTACCCGTTACAAACAACTATACACAATAGGGTAGGTACTATGTAGTAGTCTGAATTTTGTGTTGGACAAGATGATATTCTCAAACTTTTATTTAATGTGAAAACGTATTGTACATCTCCGAATTGCTGTCGTCTCTCTTCCGTTGTTTGTGTACTTTCTTATTAGTGAGGTACAGATGTCAAGCGGTTCTATTGAGGTATGAACTAGACATTGTTCTTACTGAGGACATATCCTTTGTTGAATAAAATCATGTGGTACCTAGTACAT
>NC_134809.1:30875395-30885395 GCF_046742065.1 Oratosquilla oratoria | reverse complement strand
TGCCTCTCATTCACACATTCATCACGGAGTGAATTCGAGGACTGCGAATGTATCCATCTTTACCTACCCTTGGGTCTTCTGTCTAGTCTCCTCACGAGGGATCTCAATGTACAGTTGCCTCCACTTCTAGGTATCATGATGACTGCTATCTTCCTGGGAGATGTGCGTGACGTGTGTCTTCAGATTGTAGATATACGACGTCCGTGAGTCTTTTACGACCTCGTAGACTTATTCTTGACAATATTGTACAGCGTAAAGAAATGCACTGGCGTTGCAGAAGGTGACGAAGGCTTTAGTTTTTATGACTGAAACCAATTGTACTGTTGTGAACAGCCAAATCTGACCCATGATATATTGGAGCTATACAAATATATCTTTTGTTGTTGGGCCTATAGAGAGTACATCTCTTATGAATAAGGTAAAGTTTTGTAGTCAAATTTGAATTAAGAGAACGACACTGAAATATATTAATCTATTTGCTTGGTCATGCTCATAGGTATACTCTGAAATTAAATTCAAATTTCTTTTTGGTCACAACTAAGATTTATTTAATTTATGACAGTAACATCACAAACATTGTTCCTCATATTTGATATAAAGTATATTTCTTTTTCTGTTGCTTCATTTGGACTTCTTCATGTTAATTTACTACCTTAACACTTTTGGATGTGTATAGGTATCACCTACTAGCTTTATCTTGCCTAGCCTATTACTGTATGGACTCCACTGTGATCTTATTCAAAACAGATCACGCCGTCTTTATCTTATGGCCAATCATAACCTCCTTGCGACTGGCGCAGATTCCTGTTTCACCCAATACGCGAATATTATTGGTCGGAGAAGAAAGTGGGCGTGGCTTTTTGTGCCTAAAACAGATGGGGTGACGTAGTTTATGGATTTTGCGTCAGATGAGAAAATGTAAACTTAGTTACTATTGTGTACGCCCGAACTAACCCCATGGTATTACACAGCAGTGTAAATATATTTTTCATTATTGTGGTAGTAAAATTATGTTTCCAGAAAACAAATTTTTATCATAACGGCACATATGCAGGAATATATGCAAGACTCAACAATATCAAATTTGCCCAGATTTTGGAGTCGTCCCTCTTGGATCTATTAGGTCGCCTGTTCTTAAAAAAAGAAAAGAAACGAAAAAAGAAAAAGAAAGATAAAGAAAAAAATATATATATATGTATATATATGTATATATATATATAAATCTATATATATGCATATATATATATATATATATATATAAATATATATATATATATATATATATATATGTGTGTGTGTGTGTGTGTGTGTGTATATGACGTCTCCGTACTAAAGGCGTGAAGGATGACCAACTTTCTCTTGGCTCTCACCTTTTTGTCAATGTCTATGGGCCACTGATTCTCCTTCGTCTTATCCTCATATGGAGGTTCATTACCAAGGAGCTCAATGTAATCTTCACCTTCTGGGTACTTCACAGACTCGTAATAGTTTTATGTTGTGTTCATACATGCACTCATGTTTCAGCGTATATTAGATGAAAGGATTGTTTGCATGCAGATATACATTTACATGAACATCCACACAAACACGCACACACGCGCGCGCACATACACACACACACACACACACACACACACACACACACACACACACACACACACACACACACACACACACACACACACACACACACACACACACACACACACACACACACACACACACACACACACACACACACACACACACACACACACACACACACACACACACACACACACACACACACACACACACACACACACACACACACACACACACACACACACACACACACACACACACACACACACACACACAAATCCATGCACGAGACATGTTCAGGCCTTCCACTACGTGTCTACAAAAGGTATGTGTCATACAGTCACTTTCTACATCTCGTACACGCTATAGTGGGAGAAAGCGCTGCACATGACAGTCATCAGTAAGTTCGTGACACTCATTATTTGAAAATACTCATTTGATATCTAAAAATGAATTTGTGTCATTTCATCAACAGAAATGAGCTTTGATTAGATAAAAATATGCATGGAATATACAGTCACTGCCCAGTGGGTTAGGGCGTCGTTACTTGCGGGGAAGGTGGAGAGGATGGTGGTTTGAACCCTGCCACCGTCGAAGTTGAGCCAAGGCGATGGTGAATTAAATTCCACGATACAAAGTCCTCTATATCGGCCATCGCCCTAGCCTCCTGACAGAAGAGGGAGGTTGTGAAGTTAAGCCATATTATCATCAGAATACACACACACACACACACACACACACACACACACACACACACACACACACACACACACACACACACACACACACACACACACACACACACACACACACACACACACACACACACACACACACACACACACACACACACACACACACACACACAAGTGTGTGTAAGTGTGCGTAAGTTTATGAATGATATATCGCTCATACTGTGTTAAGAACTGGTACGAACGTTTTGATTTATAAACCAAAGATTTTTCTAAGATATATATTTTATATATGAGATGTATCATATACATTGAACAATCCATCCTAACATGTTTGAATAAACCAACGCTTCTATTCTTGGAACTAATATCGCGTCAAAGTGGTAGAATCATGTTATAGGAGGAACAGTAGAAGTTATAAAATGATTAACTTTCGTTTTTCAGTGGTAAAGAGTCTCTATGTCACACGATAGGTGCTATAACGTTTAATGGATCACACATTCAATTAAAGTACGAAAACCATTAGCTCAGGAAAAATAAGTACTAGTAGAAGACCAAAGCGACACCAAAGGGCAACGAAGCTGCATTGACCCGTGGTAACGAATTCAGCTGAGATCAGAACAGAACATGAAAGGGAAAAGAATTTACTTAATCAGATGCAGCAGCAGTGAATGTATGAGGGGAGTGGGAGGAGGAGGACTGGCTGAGGTGTGAGGAGAGAGAGAGAGAGAGAGAGAGAGAGAGAGAGAGAGAGAGAGAGAGAGAGAGAGAGAGAGAGAGAGAGAGAGAGAGAGAGAGAGAGAGAGAGAGAGAGAGAGAAAGGTAGAACGGTGGGTGGGTGGGGAGTGGGGTGAAAGGGAGGATGAGGTGGGACGAGGGAGGAAGAACGTGGAACCAAGGGACGGTACGTCGTTGGTCTGTTGCCTAGAGTGATGAATTAATTCACTTTAAATATCTTATTTTGTTTAATAACAGAGAAATCTATTCATGTTAAAAGATTCCTGAGGTAAGACAGGACTAAGGAACAATCTCGAATCTATTCGACCAATTTTATTGCTTAAATGGATGAACTTGGCACCATTTAGGATATAATCCTGCTTAACCTCTGGCAATTTTATTCGACAAAAAGGTACTCCAGGGCAGTTTAAGTTTATGACAATAGACGAAAAAAAATATGATAATGGATATAGATGGGAAAACATTGAGAAAAAAATGGAGTTTGAGAATTAGGAATAAATGGAGGAAGAGTAAACATGCAGAAGAAAAGAAAATGGGTACATAGGTGTGAAATGAATCCTATCTACCGTCAGAAGATTTTATTCAAATAAAAGAAAAAACAGACAGTGAGCAGAACTAAGCCAATCTCGATTAATCTTTTCATTGCTGATGGCAACTTGGATATTCATTCTAATTGTCACCAGGCGATTTTATTCGTCTGAGGGAAATACCCAACACTTGCGCAACGAAAAGGTTAATGAACGTGGTCACACTAAGGAATAGTAGAAGAGAGAGTGGAGGTGGAGTTGGAGAAGAGGAGGACGGAATACCTGGAGACAAAAAGAATCTGGATACAAGTTGAAGAGGAGTAGGAAGAGGAGGAGGAGGAGGGAGGAAGAGGAGGAGGAGGAGAAGGAGGAGAAGGAGGAGGAGGAGGAGCAGGAGGAGGAGAGGTGGAAGAGGACAAAACGGAGGACGAGGAGGAGGACGAGGGGGATGATGATGATGAGGAGGAGGAGGAGGAGGAGGAGGAGGAGGAAGAGAAGGAGGAGGAGGAGGAAGAGAAGGAGGAGGAGGAGGAGGAGGAGTTGGCTGTAGGGTGTTAGGGAAAGTTTGCCTTGCAGCACAGTCGTTTAATGCCTCGGGACGTTATGCTGGAGTTCCCCCTGCCGCCAAACTCAGGTCCGTTCTCTTCTGATGGTAGACACGCCCACATGCTCGTGCTCTCTGGTCCCCCTCCCCCTCACCCCCCCTCTCTCTCTCTTTCCCTCACTTTCTCTCTCTCTCTCTCTCTCTCTCTCTCTCTCTCTCTCTCTCTCTCTCTCTCTCTCTCTCTCTCTCTCTCTCTCTCTCTCTCTCTCTCTCTCTCTCTCTGTCTACCTTCCTGCCTGTCTGTTTAATTTTCTGATTTTCCTTCTCTCCCTCTCTCTTTGTTTTTCTCCTTTTGCCTCTCTCTGTCCATTTCTTACCTTTACCTGCTTCCCCTTCTCTCTCTTTCTCTCTCCGTTAATATCATGATGCAAAACAGATTTCTGATACTCTCAAAAACAAATTCTTCGACACAACATAGCTCTAATTGAGGATTTGCAGTACAATACTTCATCTCTCCAGTTGGTATCAGCTCATATCTGCGTACATAAGAATATGCCCAGAACCTTCAATCAGCCAACTGAAGCCATTGTCTTGCACAGCCACTCCTCCTGCTCCAGACAATAATTCTTATAAGACCCGGCCCCTCCAAGGTCCATGCGCAAAAGGTCCACATCCAAAACGTGTACCTAATCTAACCTAACTTAACCTAGCCTGACCTAATCTGACCCAACACAACACACCACAACACAACACAATACAACACAACACAACACAACACAACACAACACAACACAACACAACACAACACAACACAACGCAACGCAACGCAACGCAACACAACACAACACAACACAATACAACACAACGCAACGCAACGCAACGCAACGCAACGCAACGCAACTCAACGCAACGCAACGCAACGCAACGCAACGCAACGCAACGCAACACAACACAACACAACACAACACAACACAACGCAACGCAACGCAACGCAACGCAACGCAACGCAACACAACACAACACAACACAACACAACACAACACAACACAATACAATACAATACAACACAACACAACACAACACATCACAACTCATCCAATCCTAATTTAACCTTAGCAAATCTCACCTAATCTCACCCATCCTAACCTAACCTAATCTCATCCAGCCAAACATAACACAACCTAACCGAATCTCATGCATCCAAACCTAATCTAACCTAAATTAATCTAATCTAATCTAACTTAACCTAACCTAATTTAACCTAACCTAACCTAATGTAATCTAAACTAACCTAACCAACCTAAGCTAACCAAACGTAAGCCAATCACTTTCTGTGAAAGACATTTAGAGGAAAATTTATAGTTATTTTGGGAGTTTTTTCTTTTTCTAAAGCACTAGAATAAGAAGAATAAGGTGAGGAGCCTACGTCAGGAGGCGCTTAGCTGCACGCGAAAGGGCAGTACTGATCCACCTATTACCCGTGTACCTGTGAGGAATACAACTTCACCCATCGAGGCTACCTTTCTTTGTTCTGACTCGACTTCTGTACAAAAACGGGATATACGTTTCCGTAATGAATTAATACGAGATTACTATGCAGTAAACTACTGTCGTCTCCTCTAGCGCAAGTGAGTACAAGATGTGCAAGAACTTGTTTTTATTGGTGCTGATTAAATCACCCCCCCCTGCCCCTCTCCTTAACTACTCTCCTCCTCCCTCTCCTCCTCCTCCTTCTCCTCCTCCTCCTCCTCCCTCCGATGCCCCCACCCCGCCTGCCAGCTGACCTTAGCCTTCTCCGTGATAACACAAGAAAGGCAACAAGTCTTCCCGTTCCACAATTTCCCAAGATTCGAACTTGAGGTAACGGTGCTTGTAATCACATAGCATGTAGGGTTAGTATGTTAAAATGATGTATACGCAGATTCAGATACGCATGTGTGTATATGCAGACACAAATGGGATCTATGTAAGAGTTTATATTTGAATGCGTAGGTATACATTTAAATGTATGAGTATGTGTGTACGTATACTTAAACACACACACACACACACACACACACACACACACACACACACACACACACACACACACACACACACACACACACATACACACACATACACACACACATACACACGCACATACACACACACATACACACACATACACGCGCACACACACACACACACACACACACACACACACACACACACACACACACACACACACACACACACACACACACACACACACACACACACACACACACACACACACACACACACACACACACACACACACACACACACACACACACACACACACACATACACACACACACACACACACACGAATGAACATTCATACATACTCCTAAACTGATTAATCATAATATAATAACAAAATAATTTTAATGATATTTTATGAGATTGTTAGAATATATTGAAGGATCACCAAAAAAATTATATAGTCTTCCCTACCCTCTCCTCCTTCACTCCTCTCCTCCTCCCTCTCCCCCTTCCAACCCAACCCAACCCAACCCAACCCAACCCAACCCAACCCAACCCAACCCAACCCAACCCAACCCAACCCAACCCAACCTAACCTGCAGCATCTCTGTTAAATCCAAAAGGCAGAAGAAATGTTAATGCCAGTTCCTACTTTTTCTGACAAAGACAGTAATAAATTTTCAAAATTATACGTTGGCATATAAGTAAGGCGTGATGAATGGGGCTAAAATATGTCATTAAATGTAATACAATTAATTATCACGATTGAGTGATCTGACCAAATTTATTGTTGAAATTTAATTTTCCTTAGGGAATAACGTTTCTTTCTTATCTTGATGTCGTCTATAGAATGTTTGTTTTGCGAATTTTTATCCATATTTTTAAAGCAGTAGATATAAAATGTATTAAATTAGTTTTCTCAGACCACATAAGGAATCAAAGCAAAATGAATGGACTCTGAATGCTTCCATTTGCTTTGTTTGATACTCTCTCTGATTTATCTTCGCCCAAACTATGTGGAATCTGAGAGGGTCGGTCCTTCCGATGCAAGGTATGCAAGACCACGAGCCGCGCAATTCTTTGTTTCACTGTGTGTGTGTGTGTGTGTGTGTGTGTGTGTGTGTGTGTGTGTGTGTGTGTGTGTGTGTGTGTGTGTGTGTGTGTGTGTGTGTGTGTGTGTGTGTGTGTGTGTGTGTGTGTGTGTGTGTGTGTGTGTGTGTGTGTGTGTGTGTGTGTGTGGAGAGAGAGAGAGAGAGAGAGAGAGAGAGAGAGAGAGAGAGAGAGAGAGAGAGAGTGAAAGTGAACAACTAAGCATTATGGTAGAACAGTAGTACAGAAACACTACAACAACCTTTCTTGCCCTCTGAAAACAAAGGCAGTCCGGTGTCCACCACGCCCATGCGGGCGTAGCCTCAGGTTGCGCTGGGTTGGGTGCGGGCCGAGTTTCCAATTAGCACTCGGTACAGATGGAGTAGGATGGAGGTGAGAGTGATATTGAGGATTCAGAGTTGAGGGGAATGAACTGATAAGACAGGACTTATAGATGAAATAACCCTTCATTTCCCTGGAAATTAAGAAAAAAAAAATGCTGGAAGTCACCAGACGAAACGGGGGTTTCAGTCCATCATGGTCTTGGTCCTGTTGGATTCAGACCCTCAGTAGCGTTGCAGAATCCTCAGCCCATCTCTATAACAAAATCTCAATGGTTCAATTATACTGAAAGGGTAGAAGAAGGAGTAATAAAGTAGGATAGTGAACACAAAGGAGCTCCGTAGACCCTTGTGTCTGATATGAGAACAAAGGTGTCTAGGTATTAATTAGTAATGTGATACCACGTGCATAGCTAGAGGAAATTAAAAACTGTGTTGTCAAGGCTTGATAATCCTAAGTTTGTTCCTGAAAGAGGATAAGGACGAGGAGAAAGAGGAAGAGGAGGAGAAAGAGGAGGAGGAAGAGAAAGAGAAAAGAGGGAGGAATAGATGGTGTCTTGCTCTATATCTGATACCTCGGTGTGTTCAATCAGGGCGCCCGCACTAGTGGTCATGTCAGACGATATCCTAAAGGATGCGCCTCCTGGCCGTGGGCGTGAGGTTTGCGCCCTTTGTCGAGGCGCGGGAGAGAGAGTGTTGGGCGTCCACGCTCCTGCTGTGACTTCGGAGGCGCTTACACCTCCCGGTTTTCACCCGAAAAAGGGGAGGCTCCTCTATCTCCATAAAAAGATTCTGGAAAAAAAATATGTTCACGTGCTCGTCATACGCTTTCTCTCTCTCTCTGTAACTACATTTTTTTTTTCCTTTTTTTTATTCTTATTTATTTATATATATTTTTTTATATTAATTTTTATTTATTTATTTATTTATTTATTTATCTATTTATTTATTTATTTATTTATTTATTTATCTATCTATTTATTTATTTATTTACTTATTTATTTATTTATTTTATTTTATTTTATAATATTTATTTATTTATTTATTTATTTATTTATTTATTTTTTTGTCACACCATGGGTAGGGTGTGCACCGGGGTTCGAATGATGATATTTATGGGAAAGTAGGAAGAAAGGAAAGACGCATGTAATGTCAGCAAAAGGGATGATGGATCTCCTGAGTTTAACCACCTCGCTCTGCAAATACCGTAATGATCGCACACACACATAACATACACAAACTCATACAAACACTGTAGTTGCGTATTCATGCACACAAACTGTCACTTGCAGTTTCAAAGGCATAATCAAATTTTCTATTTTTCCATCATATGATAAAAACTTCATATGTACTGAACATATGATTTATAATTGATTTTAGAGTAACTTCATAGTCCTGCAGAACAAATAAAAAGATGAAAAAGCATTGCATAGTAAATCAATGGATCGTCTGAAGAATACATTTATTATAAATTTCATAACATTTAGATGATCTTCGGATCTCCAATTGGGTGTATTTTTATTGTAGGAAATTTATTCAAAACTGAAAAAATATATGACGTAGGTAAACAAATATGTCGACTAACAATATGTCGACTAACAACACTGTATGACGTAAACACACGAAGAAGCCGCAGAAGTGAAGGAAGCAGTTCCGGAGGGGAGGAAGCGGAGAAAGGAAGAGGAAGAGGAAAGTGACGTTGCGGAAGAGGAAGTCGAGGAGGCATGGGTAAGGAAAATGAGAACGAAGAGGAAATGGAGGAGAACAAGAAGAAGAAGAAGAAGATGAAGGAGAAATGGAAGAGGATGTACAGGAGGAGAAAGGGAAAATTAGAGGAAGAGGAGAAGGAAGGAGGACAAAAAGGAATAGGAAAAGATGCACTAGAAGGAGGAGGAGGAGGAGTAAGAGCTGGTGGAGTAGAGGTGAAAGTGACAGTTCTACTCATAAAACTTCGTTACTCAGCACAAATGTAGTACATTTTTTTTTCATTAGTAAGAAAATTATATTTCCCCAAATGGAGTACATACGCACACACACACACACACACACACACACACACACACACACACACACACACACACACACACACACACACACACACACACACACACACACACACACACACACACACACACACACACACACACACACACACACACACACACACACACACACACACACACACACACACACACACACACACACACACACACACACACACACACACACACACACACACACACATATATATATATATATATATATATATATATATATGCAAAGTAGACCACTTGGAAAAAGAAACTAACGAAGCAGAGCGCTTTCGTATATTACATCTTCAGTGCAACAAGTACATAGTGATAGGAATACATAGAAAATATATACATGATTTCTATGTATTCCTATCACTATGTACTTGTTGCACTGAAGATGTAATATACGAAAGCGCTCTGCTTCGTTAGTTTCTTTTTCCAA
>NC_134809.1:30862895-30870395 GCF_046742065.1 Oratosquilla oratoria | reverse complement strand
TGTGTGTGTGTGTGTGTGTGTGTGTGTGTGTGTGTGTGTGTGTGTGTGTGTGTGTGTGTGTGTGTGCGTGCGTGTGTGTATGTGCGTGCTTGATTAGGTATATGCGTTTTAATATGTGCATATATATATATATATATATATATATATATATATATATATGTTATTAACCTTTTTAATTTAATGATATACAAATTAGTCTATATCATTTGCATATGAATATCTTCTTATATGCGATTGTATTATATTATTACTTAATAGGTTTTCTTTAAAATTTTCTCTCTTGATTTCAACACCTTCCCCCTCCACCCACCACCCCCCCCCCCCGCCCCCCCCCCCAAAAAAAAAAAAAAATCACGCTGAGATCTTAAAACAGGCTCAAGGTCAACAGAAGCTTCTGTCGTCATGTTTGTCACAATGGAATTTTTTGTTGTTGTATTTATCTATTTTTTTATTTTATTTTTTTGTATGGTATTTGGTTCCTGCTGTCTTCCCACTCGGCGCACCGGGCCGATCGGGAGAAAGGTCCTCCGGACTGGACTTTGTCTCTTTCTTTGTCTCTTAATCGTGTTAATCTCTCTTTTTTTTCGGTCTCTCCCTTTTCCTGTCTCTGTTTTTTCCTCCTATGTTCTCGATTTCTCTCATCCTTCTCCTCAAACAGAACTACAGTTATTTTCTATTTAATATATATATATATATATATATATATGTATATGTATATATATATATATATATATATGTATGTATATATATATATATATATATATATATATTGCTAATGATTCATACAATTTTGACAAATATCTAAATATTTTTCTTTTTTTTCAGGTAAAGCAAGAGCAATGGAATGAGCTGGTGAAAATGGTAATGTAAATGTTGCATCGTTATTTTTCTGAAACATATTCAAACGCACATAGACATAAATACACACACACACGTACTCAAACCCATAGATCGGTCATATATGAGCTATGAGCTCTCTTCCGGGAGGGAAATAGCTGTTGATCACGAGTCCAATACGTGATCCAAGACCACGGTGAATCACACACACACACACACACACACACACACACACACACACACACACACACACACACACACACACACACACACACACACACACACACACACACACACACACACACACACACACACACACACACACACACACACACACACACGCACACACGCACACGCACACATGCCCGCACGCACACACATACACACACACACACAAACACGCACACACACACAAACACACACACACACACACACACACACACACACACACACACACACACACACACACACACACACACACACACACACACACACACACACACACACACACACACACACAGGAACAGCACACGCGTGTGCTCGCAGTAACTGTACACACACACATACACACACAACGGACAATCTAATTTGCCCCCACCACTTCCGAATGGTTGAGGGCGCGGCCAAACCGCATCGTGGTTGGTTGTCCTTTCCCGTTTTCTTTGTCCACCCTCATCGGCCTCTTCCTAGTCGCTACCTCCCGCATCCAAACATCATCTAAAGTCGACACTCAACTAAACACGTCTGACGTGAAAAAAACATACAAATTACTCCATATCTATCATATATCAATATTTTTCTTATATGAATCATACCATGCATTTATTTCATATTTTATCGTTAGCCCATCCTACCTCGCGATCAAAACCACAGACAAACAAAATCCTGTGAAGAAGTGCTCATAGTCGACGGAAACCTAAGAGCCCAGAGGCAGACAGATAAATAGACAAGTAAATAAACAATTGATATAAATAAGTACCAAAGAATATTCTGTGGGAATCTGCAGCAGTGTGGTTTTACTAACGAGTAGGTATAAGATATCGAGAGCACTTCATGTTAACATTAAAGAAAACTGAACGTTAAGACGAAACCACACTGCTCAGAGAATTTTGGCTAAAAAGCCCTCCGGCATCGCTCAGGCCGCAAACTCGCAGTTCAGTTATGTGTGACATATTGCCACACATGTTGCAATAAAGTATGTGCGTAGAATTCTGAAACCTTGAACTGAATACACAAACGCATACACATGCACGCACACGCATGGATACACACACACACACACACACACACACACACACACACACACACACACACACACACACACACACACACACACACACACACACACACACACACACACACACACACACACACACACACACACACACACACACACACACACACACACACACACACACACACACACACACACACACACACACACACACACACATGCACACACACAAACACACACACACACACACACACACACACACACACACACACACACACACACACACACACACACACACACACACACACACACACACGTCTCGACTGTGCATTGGTACCACTCCTTAACTATTATGGTCTCTAGATACTATATCTTCTGTTATACAGGGCAATCACTAATTTCACTATTTTCTCTCCCACTGTCACAATTGCATTGTTCCCTTTCTTTTTCCTTTCCTTCTCTCATTTTCCTGCTGCTGCTACTACTTCTGTTGCTGCTGCTACTACTACTACTACTACTACTACTACTACTACTACTACTACTACTACTACTACTACTACTACTACTACTACTACTACTACTACTACTACTACTACTACTACTACTACTACTACTACTACTACTACTACTACTACTACTACTACTACTACTACTACTACTACTACTGCTACCACTACTATTTTTTTTAAACAATCTCCATCCTCGTGGAACTGTGTGGTGAAAGCAGACAGGATCTGTCTCCCACAGACACAGTTCATTGGCTTCTTTCTCGCCAGTGACTGTGGTCGACTACCCTTTTATATTTTCTATTATTTCACTTTAATAAATCTTAATACAGAAGTTCATTTATCCTATTTTCTACTACAGTCAGCTCAAAATCAAGGTTTTCTATATGTACTGATTTAGGGGATGGGAACCTGGTACCTCTCAGGCATAGGAAAGCTGACCTTTAGAGTGAGAATGATAGTCTACATCTCATCCACGCTACAATGCTGCTCTTTCTTTGTTGTTTCTTTTCTGCCATCACCTCTGCCAGACGAGCGTAGAATGCCTTTGCCCTTGGATCCATCCCGCCTTAAGTCGTAAAAGTTATCGGAGTGAATAAGCCCAGGTCCACATTCTGTATAGGCTCCTTTTACACCCTGATTTTCTCCTTCTCGTTCCGGGAGTCGGACGCCTCAGTAGTTAGGCTATTGTAACAGGGGACCATCGGATGAAATATTCGCATGTCAAAGAAGGCAAGTTGACCCCTTGTCCAGAAACCTCTTGCGCTGGCATTCAGTCGTGCTTCATCTGATATGTTGGAAGTGCGGTGCCTGAAGTTCTCCCCTCCTAGTGGGAGTAATGTTGGTTTGATGGTCAAATCTTTGCATATCCACCGAAGCATTTGGGTAGTGAGATCCCTTATCTCGTCATGTCTCATGCAGATGAATCCACTCTGCTTGCATATCATCGCATAGTTTGGATCAAACTGTATACCACAGGAACCTCTGTTAGGCTGCCTTTTCAATGGCCATCCTTACCTCAAGGCAATGGCATCCGTGAATTCTCTTTTGTTTAGGTTGAATTCATTTGCCTTGATTGGTGGTGCTGTCAGCCAATTGGACGCCCCATCTCCCTGCCCATTTCTATGTTTCTTTTCATATAATCTTATAGCTGATCTAATAGAGTGCGAAACTCCTCCTCCTCCCTCACTTCCCTGCCCTTTGATATGTTTCTTTTGATTTCTGTGATTTCCTCCACCTTAGTCTCTGTTAATCTTGTGACATGATGTTGTTTGTCATGGAGGACGTGAGTTTCAGGGAGTTCTGGTGTTCTATGTTGGCAAGGTTTAGTGGGTTTGAGATGCCTAACCCACCAATTCTTGATGGAAGTTCAATTAGTTTTATTTCCTGTTCGTTTGGTATCCGTCCGTTGGTGATGGCCGGAATTAGCTTTCTGATAGTTTCTTCAAGATGACTCAATAATTCGGTGATGTTCGGTACTGTCCTTAAGATGTAATTCCACTTTATTTAACACCATATATGAGTGCAGCATATGCCGCTTGCGGTTCAGCCTTTGCGAAGTTGGCTAGTAGCCTAACTTCCGCTCCCCAACTATAGAGTCTAATGTTCCAAAGACCGTTCATTTTTATACTTTTGAAGACTCAGCACCTGGCAATGAGGTCTCGATAAATAAGATAAAAAGATCTCATCGTAACAAGAAGCTTTTACGAGATCTTACACACACCTATGACAGGGCTGGACGAGGACAGATGTCCGGCGTCTCTGGGAATGACCTAAGGTGACCCCATCAATACACTCAAACCACTCCTCGATTATGTGACATCTATAGGGCTTTCTCTAAGCTGAATAGAGCCACTTAGAATAAACATAAGAGTCAAAATATTGACGCCAAAAGATTAAGAGATCGATTTATGCGTTCTACGTCTGTAGGTGTTTCCGTCAGCCGAATAAAGTAGCCCAGTAGAAATCGTGTCGAACTCATGAGAAGGTGGACCTGAGTTCGATTCCTGGGACCCGATGCGGCCTTCCTGCGTTCGTGTCCGGTAGCCCTGGCCAGGCGGGGAGGCAACCCAAACAACGGCCTACAAAACCCAGCAGCTTAGAGGAACTGACTGGGCTTGCCTTACTAGAGGTTTTTCACTTCCCACTTTATATTAGTGGGGTGGTGAGTTTGGTAAATTGGCAAGCAGAATTTACCTGGGAGCCAATGTATAAACGTTAAAAGGTTAAATGAGATTAATTCAACCCTCTAAATAAAATGGCCTCACTCAAGCCAGAATAAATACCATGGGGAAAGAAAAAGGTCAAAGGAATGGGTAATTCTATCCCATTGCGGACTATAAGCTTTGAATACCGCGACTTGAGCACTTAAAGATTTAGTTTTTTCTACCATCAAGCAATACTATCCAGATCAGAAGAGTTTCTCATTGGTGATGGATTAGAAAGAAATATATTATATTTATAAAAAAAGGGGACCTCTTTTCTGGTATCTTTAATTCAACATAGCTTATGCTTTATAGACTTTTTTTGGTAATGAAAGATAATCAGTTGTTTTCATTCTATGACAGAAATCTATATTGTGACATCATGTTTAAAGTGCTAACGAGAGAGAACTTTCACATGAACAACAGCGATGCAACTTCTTGTTGTTGTTGTTACATGAAAGATAAATGCAATAAATTTGTGTCGTCATTCGTTTTAATCCGTCCGCCTTTCATTTCCTCGTCGTTGATTTGTGTGGGACGGTCTTCTCTCATGGATCGTGGACCTTTCAGGACTGTAACTTTACACCACATCAAACACGGCCAAAGCCAAACATGGGTACACGGACAAGTTTGCTGACGGACTTAACAAGCATTTATCCCTTCCCTTATGGTACAATACAAACACAAAACGGACATAATACAAAAGGAAACACTTCTCAGTATCACATACAAAATTTATACATACGTACAAACATTTATACATACCTGTATATATATACATACACATACGTGTTTATAAGCGTATACACACATACATACATGCATATATACTGGGACATGGGCAGCCAAAACTAGTTTTGCTAAGATGTTAAATTATAAAATAAGTTATGAATCTATAAACTAAATGTGATGATTATAGTACCAAGCAGATTCCAAAGTTACATATAAACATGGGCAACCCAAAACAGTTTTGATATGATATTAGATTATAAATGAGTTATAGATCTATAAACTAAATTTGATCATTCTAGTACCAAGTCAATTCCAAAATTGCATATAAACATTTAGATCCTGCATTTTTCTGGATAGTGCGGAATGATATAGTTTGGATAAATAAACATGGAACTTGGTAAGATACAGGTCTAATTATATATTTGTAAACTCTAGATAGAAACTTATAGAAAAATATTGAAAACAATTGACATGGTGATGTTTGTCCCTTTTTACTAACATTGTGATAAAAAACTAATACAAAATAGAACAAAATGATAAAATAAATATATTTAAACAAATTGAAGTATAGACAAAATGAAATTGAATAAATCAAACTAGATGGATTACAATGTATTACAATAGAATAGATTAAAATAAAGTAAAAATAAAATAAAATTTAATATAAATAATTCAGTATAAAGTAAAATATAGATAAATAAAATAGAATAAAACAAAGTAATTCCAATGAAAATAAAGTAAAAAGTAATCCAAAAGAAGACAAAATAAAACAAAATTAAACAAATGTCACGTAAAGCATCCTTCCCATTTTATTCATCAAAATGATGTGTCCTTACTTGGCCACCTAGTCAAGGAAATCTTTACACGTAAAAGCACTTCAACTCTTTGTATGAAAATCTATGCCATATTAGAAAGAAAATTTAGATCATAACACCGTACCTAATGGTTACTCGAAAACAACCGAAAACAGTCTAGAATGAATTGAATTTGGGCTTAAACTGTTGGGTGTGAACTTGCCATTAGCCACGTGTATTTTCTCATGCATTCCATATTTACGTACTTGTGTTCTTTGGTCTTCTGGAAATCCGTTCAGCACAGAATGAAACCGTCAGGGATCCACTAACCTCCACCCATTTTTAGATTGTGGCCCATCTTGTGAGACTCAATAGTCCCCTGTGGGTCTTTGGACACCATTTTGAGAATATTTATGGACATAGAGACTCATGGACAATTCCCCTCCCCTCTTCTTCTTTCCTCCTGCGGTGCGGTATCATGGCAGGTGTGGAACGGCTTGGAGGTTGTCGACGAGGCGTCTGTAGTCACGTCAAAGAATGTACGGTGATGACTCGGCAGAACGGGGAAGTTTTTCATTAAAGAAAATTGAGAAATTCTAGTCCGTAAAAGCTGGACATTAATTTCTCTTAAAGAAAAGTAGTGGAGATTTAGATTTGTTGTAATGTTTTTGTGGAAAGTGAATGTCTTTCATGAGATACAAGAAGAGGTGTATAATCTTAAGAAGAAACCTGTATCAATTAGTTTCTCTCTTTCTCTCTCTCTCTCTCTCTCTCTCTCTCTCTCTCTCTCTCTCTCTCTCTCTCTCTCTCTCTCTCTCTCTCTCTCTCTCTCTCTCTCTCATTCTCTCTCTCTCTCCATATTAATATATTTTCTTTCCTTTACCTCTATCTGTCTTTTTCACACACATTTACACACACATTTACACACACACACACACACACACACACACACACACACACACACACACACACACACACACACACACACACACACACACACACACACACACACAAGAATCAGAAATCAGATTCCATTTCCAAATCTTGATGCATACAAAAATACAGGTTGAGAATCTAAATAGTTCATACATAGAAATTCCTATTGCCAGCAGCACTTTCCCACACAAAAGTGTACATTTGCGCGACCAACCACTTCACTGCTTTTTGCGAATAGTACGTTTGATCTGGCTGAT
>NC_134809.1:30847895-30857895 GCF_046742065.1 Oratosquilla oratoria | reverse complement strand
AGACAGTCATGTTCTTCCATGGATCGATTTCGTTCGAGGTTCTTGGGCGATCTTGAAAAGTTACAGAGAAGTATCTTGTTTGCGGGTCGAATCGCTTTGTGAGATACATGAGTGGCCTTCGCCGTTTGTCTGGACAGTGTCGAGAGTGTTAAGTTATGGAACATACATATGCCACGCTACAACGTCGTGGTTCATATACATGTCGTCCCAAAGCTCGTAAGCTATACCTTGCTTTCTCGTATCATGCCAATGCAATCTCATTCCGTATTATTGCTACTACTAGTACTAATGCTACTACAACTGTTTTTCTAACGACCTCCATTTTCGTGGAACGTGTGGTGAAAGCAGTCAGGATCTGTCTCCCACAGTCATAGTTCATTTGCCCCTCTCTCGTGAATGGCTGTGGTCGAGTACCATTTTATATTCTATATTAGTTTAATTTAATGAAGCCCAGCACAAAAGTTCGTTTATCTTTCTATTACAGTCTGCTCAAAAGCGAGATTTTGTATATGTGCTGATTTAGGGGGGTGGGGACATATGAGATGCCCAGGAGAACTGATCTTAGTAGCGAGAATGACAGTCTACGTCTCATCCACGCAATAGTACTGCTGTTTGGTCGTTGTTTCTTTTCTGTCATCACTTCTACTAGACAAGCGTAGAATGCCTTTGCCCTTGGACCACTCCCGTCTGAAGTCGTGACGGTTATCGGAGTGAATGAGCCCTGGTCCACATTCTGCGTATGCTACTCGTAAATCCTGATTTTCTCTTTCTAATTTAGGGAGTGGGACGCCTAAATAGCTAGGGTATAGTAACAGGGAAACATTGGATCAAATATTCGTATGTCAATGAAGGCCAGTTGTCCTCATGTCCAGAAACCTCTTGCGCTGACGTCCACTTGATGTACTGATGTATTGGGAGTGCGATGTCTACAACAACAACAACAACAACAACAAAAGCAACAGCTACTACTACTACTACTACAACTATATCCTCGTGGAACTGCGTTGTGAAAGAAGTTAGGACTACAGCTACTACTACTACTACTACTACTACTACTACTACTACTACTACTACTACTACTACTACTACTACTACTACTAATGCTGTCACTCTCATACACACGTGCTCGTACATACATGCACACACACACACACACACACACACACACACACACACACACACACACACACACACACACACACACACACACACACACACACACACTTGCTCTCCCTCTTTTTCGCACCCATACACTCCACATAAATATAAACAAATCTAATTAAATTTTTAACTGCTTATCACAAGGGTTGCTTTTTTTCTTGTTAAGTTATTTCACACACATTATTAGGATCTTTCGCTTGAAAATTTTAAGTCAAAGGCCATTGTTTTACATAAAGACTGGTGTATATTTTGGTACCTCATTACATACGTCAAAGTATGCAAAATGTCACATTTCATTTTCCCCCAATTCCCTCCCTTTCTCTATCGTTTCTTCTTTTAGACCCAGAAAACTGTAACGACAGAAGGGGAACAGTGAAATCAGCAACAAAAAGATAATTACTTCTCTGATTTCTATGTTTTGTCACAACTCTGCGAAATCATATAAACTTACCTGTTGGCTCGTGCACGAGGTTTATGGATAAAAAATAGTATACGACGCAGACAGGCCAAAAAAATATTTGGTTTCGGACCCTGAGTGTCTAGCAAAAAGAACCATAATAAATCGACTCTCTTTATCCTGTGGTCACACGGGATGAACACCAAAACGAGTCTTCCCTTGTGAAAAAAGGACCCAAAGAAAAACGACAACGACGAAGACTTCGAAGACTTCGAAGAAGACAACGAAAAAAGATTTCGAAGAAGACGTTTCGCCCGTGCCGGAAAGCGCACAAATAGCGGGTTCATCTTCCTTGAATGACAGATATTTGGTTCTGCTTGTTGATGCTGGACACGGGAAGGATTGCTCTTACAGTGGTTCACTTTGTGTTGAGGAAGTGCTGAGAGATGTAAAGAAAATCAGACTGTCATTAAGTCACGTGAAAGTTTCCCTGAGCTACAGCAGATGACTGAAGCCATGTTTCTTCGCTGACCAAATCATCAACTATGATGTGGAGTGGTTATCAGAAAGCTTCTGGGAACAGAGTTCTCCTCAAGGAGTTGGCCATTGGATTTACAAGTATTTATTTGTGGAAGACACACACATACACACACACACACACACACACACACACACACACACACACACACACACACACACACACACACACACACACACACACACACACACTTGCTAACGTACAAGCAACACAAAAACACGCACCGACGAACGCTGACATATAAATCCAACCTCAGTCGAATGCATGTATGTGTGCGCTTCCAAGTGACCACGTGTGCATAATTTAAGTATTTAGACGTAAATGTATATTTACGCTCACCATGAAGTGCATTCTCTTGGTCACGTCTACCTTCGTCGATGCAGACCCGAGAATCAAAGGTTAATATTGGCTGTTTCAGGCCACCTCCCACGGCCGGTCGACTGGGTCCGTCTAGAGCCGGTGGAAACATGTACTCTGCCGGACTCCCAACCTGACCCATGATATATGAGGTCTGTGCACATGTATCTTTCGTTGTATGTGCATTGATACAGTTATCAGTAATAAATCACTTATGCTTATGAGACAACAACGGAATATATATTTGCATAGTTTTCATTTGTTATGGGTAATGTTCAGATGTCCGCTATTGCACATACAAATATGCATATATATACATATCTACATACCTACAAAGGTACATACACACATTCATTCATATATACATACATATATACATGCATACATATATACATACATACATACATACATACATACATACATACATACATATATACATATATACATACATATATACATACATGCATACATACATGCATGCATACATACATACATACATACATACATACATACATACATACATACATACATACATACATATATACATATACACACGCATATACATATGCACACACACACACATACATACATACACCTACATACATACATACATACATATATACATACATACATACCTATATACATACATTCAGACATACATACATATATACATACATGCACATTTACATACATACATATATACATACGTACATACTGTACACACGTACATACATACGTACATACACACGTACATACATACATACATGCACATTTACATACATACATATATACATACGTACATACACACGCACATACACACGTACATACATACGTACATACACACGTACATACATACATACATACATATATACATACACACATCCACATTTACATACAAATATGCATTCATATATACTTATATATATACACGTGTTTATATATATATATATATATATATATATATATAATTGTGTATACATATGTATACATATGTATATATATATATATATATATATATATATATATATATATATATATATATATATCTTTAAACTGTACACCAATATTCTGCATACCTTCCTTATACACACATATGGTCATAATTTGTATGGATGTATATATACCAAAACACATGAAAAAATACACGTATTCATATCTTAGTTTTCAATTCTATAACTAATGATCTCCTATACGTATTATCACAGAATTCTTTATGCTTTTTACCTTAGGCTTTATTTTCGTATTTACGGCATACATTCGTTCTTATATGCAGCTCTTGTGCGAGTGTGTATGAGTAGATCATTTGTAAATTGTTAACATAAGTAAACTCTTGAATTCCCTTCAACTGCCTCTCCATGTACTAGAACGGTTACTATTGTCTAATACTTATATAAGAAACCACAGAAGCCTTCCAGGTTGGATTACAATTGATTTGTATTGGTCATTCGACCCTGAACACTAAAAAAAAAAAGAAAATATCTTAAGGTCATGCAAACTCACAGAGACGTGCACTCACACACGCGTGTACACACACCCACACACACACACACACACACACACACACACACACACACACACACACACACACACACACACACACACACACACACACACACACACACACACACACACATAGATCTGTATATATATATATATATATATATATATATATATATATATATATGTACATGTGTCTGTAAGTATATATGTGTGTATATGTACATGGATATATGTATGCATGTATGTAGTTGTGCATGTGTATAGTTTATGGAGTAGATAAATACATAGAAGAGGAGTGATACGAGAGAGGATGAGAAAGAGAAAGAGGTAAGAAGAGCGAAGAAGATCTGCAAACTCTTTCTCCCTCTCACTCACCCTCCCTCTCACCCTCCCTCCTCCTCCCTCTCACCCTCCCTCGCTGCCTCCCACTGGGGGTGGAGTACCTGAACCTGGATTCAACCACCAAGACTAAACCAATCTTTCCTCCCTCGCCAGATCCCCATCTCCTCGATCCTCCCTTCCTTCACCTCCTCCTCAACCTCCTCAACCTCCTCCTCGTTCTCCATCTCTTCTTGAAGCAATTGTCTTCCTCACTCCTTTGTCCTTCTCGCTGTGTCTAAGAAAATCAGTTTAGAATGTTCTTGAATTTATATAAAACCTTCAATTTCCTGTGTCTCTACATGTAATTTGCTTCAATGCTTCCGCCATTTCTCTTGTTCACTTTTACTTATGATCTTCCGCCATTCCTCTGTTCCTCTTCCTCTCCATTTCCTATCTACTTTTTCCACTTACTATTCATTCCCCTTTCCTATTATATTGAGCTTAATTTCATTCTATCTCTACCGTCCCCTGTTCTGTACCTCTTTTTTTTTTCTGGAGATTTTTTCCTCGTAAAATGTCTGTTGTCCTTCTCCTTCTTCTTCTTCTCCTCCTCCTTCTCTTGTCCTTGTTCTTGTTTTTGTTTTGTTTTGTTTGTTGTTTTCTTGTACTCTACCTTTCTTTTTTTCACTTTATTTTATTTTCATTTTCTTCTGCTCGCTATCTTGGTTTCCTTTTCACTCCCTCTCTCCGTTCTCCACGTCTCTCTCTCTCTCTCTCTCTCTCTCTCTCTCTCTCTCTCTCTCTCTCTCTCTCTCTCTCTCTCTCTCTCTCTCTCTCTCTCTCTCTCTCTCTCTCTCTCTCTCTCTCTCTGTCTGCCCCTCTCTCCCTTTCCTTACTCTCTCTTCTCCCATCTTTCTTTTCGCACCCTCCCTCTCCTCTCCTCTCCCTCCAAGAACCCAAACACCCGCCCACACACTCTTCTTATTTCTCACATTGAGATCCCCTTCACCCTTCACTACAACCTCCTCCTTCCTTCCTCCTTCCCTCCCTCTCCTCCTTCCTCCCCTTCCTCCCACCTCCACTCTTTCCCGGTCCGGCTTCAACTCCGCTCTGCCTTCTCGCGTCTGACCATGTCTTCGTTCTTGTGTACATAGACAGACTCCAAGCCTTCAACTGCTCGGGCATTATTTTATGTTCGAAGACTCATCTAGTTCCGTGAGAACTGTGGATCACTGCATAGCTTTAGTTATTTCCAACGCCAGACGCTTCGGTCATGTTACTTCTGGATGTTCCTCCTGGGCTGACCAGAGGCTTTATCAACTGGTCCGGCATGAACTGGCTTAATAAAATCATCTGAAGCTTACCAGGACAAAGACACAAGTGTCACAGTGTGAATATTAAGGGTTGTCTTTTTCAGTCTATTTTTTTTCTTTCGCGGTCTGATTTCTATTTCTCGAATTTGTTTTGTTTAGATGTCTGATATGATTTTTGGTGCTATTTGTACGAGTGCATCTTTTCAATGCGATAAAGGTAATTAAACAACTAAAAAAAATCCCGGAAAAAAATCTACTGATTCGAAGCTAAGTAACAGTGGTAGAGTAGTGTCTACAAGTTTCTGCCTTGTAAAGTCTGCTATGGTCACCTTTGTATGGACAAAGTCCCTCTTCTAACTCATTTGTGTCTGGATATCTCTATGTATGACTATCTTCCTATGTATCTGTATTTTTCCTTCTTCCTATCTCTCTTTCTCCACTTCTCCTTTTTCTCTTCTTCAGTTCTCCTCTCTTCTCTTTTTGTTCTTCCTCCTTCGCTTCTTCCTCTCCGTTCCCCTTCTCTTCCTCCAACCCTTCACCTGCTCATTCTCTCGTCGACTCTTCTTCCTCCACCCCCTCCTGGTTTATCCACCTCCCTCCGCCCTCACGCCCCCTCCACTCACGATGCCACATGTTACTTTTCTCGATCACTTTCAGTTTTATCTGTTCTTGCTTTGCTGAACTCAATTTATTGCGTTCTTATCTTCTTTCGCTATCTCTTCTTCCCTCTGTCTGTCTCTCTCTGCCTTCAGATCCTGCACTAATTTCCCTTTCTCCTCTTTCCTTTCACGAGGTTGCCCAATACCTGAAGACTTTCCCGACTATAATCAATTGGTTATTTGAATTTGGTGAAAACTCCCTGAACTCATGTTGTTAAACAGTTGATTTGTAGTTTTTTTGTATCGTTGAATTATTTTTGTTTTTATAATTTTCTATTTATTCCTCCTCTATCAATGTTTGCTTCCCGCTAAAATCCTTAATCTAACGTGTGAGAAAATACAGTATTTGCTCCATAACAAATATTTGTCAAGTTACTGTGATATCAAAGCGTTCTGTGCATCATATTTACCTCTGCTTTAGAGCCTCCACTGTCACTGTATTGTAAACTTTTCCTACAGACTATTCCTGACAACATATTTTCCGTCCGATTCAGGCCTTTCCTAACTCAATTTTTTTTCTTTAGTTACAAATTGATCTGTTTCAGACTTCCACTAACTCCTGGCCGTCCCTTACCTCATACTTTCCCATCTACTCTTCATCTATTCTTGCTTTAGACCAGCGTTTCCCAAACTTTTCCGACCATGTCTAAGCAGTCCAGCACCCCTATCTTGTTATTAGAAAGATAAAAGAAAGTGAAGTGTACTGCTTGATGATCTATTTTCTTTGGTTCCTTAGAATTGAAACAAATTGACAATATTGTTTATAGAAGAAATAAGAACACCCTGGAAAAATAGAATAGCATGAAAAAAGTCAAATATGCACAAATACGTAATTAATGATACAAATATCAAAGTGATTTTTGTGTGCATCACTTCCCAGCACCCCCTATCATTGATTTCAGCATCCCAGATTGGGAAACTGCTTTGGACTGTCACTTATCTTAGGCCTCTCTCTCACTTATCTTAGGCCTCTCTCTGCTTTATACTTTATGCCTACTTTAGATCTTCTCTAGGTTTAGAACTGCGATCATATCAGACCTTCCTCTCATACTAACTTTCCGTAGATCTTTTTTCACTTTAAATTTTTCGAAATTTAAATCCCTTTCCTACATCATAAATTCATCTACGTCAGACATCTCATTTAGTTAAAATTCACTTCATTCGAGTCATGTCTGGTTGAAATCACATATGATTTAGAAATTATACCTCTTTACACTTCCACCCATTCAGTCCTTCAACTTCAGACATTTTCTAAATGTTGTGTTTTTCGTAATCCATAGTAACAGTTAACTCTTCCATGAATTCTATTTCAACTACATGACTTTTATGCAGTCAGTATTTTAGGTAATTCAATAACACTGCTACTGGCCAAAATCACGCCGCACTTTTTTTTGTTTTTTTTGTTTTAATGATTGAAAACTCACTCATTTCACTCAAAAAATAGTGATAATTACTTTTGTTTTTTACTATCTATCACTCTTTTCTTCTGGCGTTCTTAAATCTCTCCTATTTCCCCTCTGTGACTCCGCCTTTTCAGCGCGATATTGTCAATAATGACAGAAACGTTGGATATCACCAACGAAATACTAAATATTTTCCTCCTCTGCCTTTCCTCTCTCTTCTCATTTGCCACCCAAGCGTTTCCAATCCTAAATTTTTTTTTTGTCTTTATTCCCTTTCCACTTTCACCTCACGACTGCCCCCTTGCACCCTCACCCCCACCCCGGACCTCTCTCCCCGACCCCGCGTTGGCCCCCCTGCGCGCGTCCCGGGCTACTCGCCTCTGGCCTCTCTCCACCTCACCACACTCTTCTGCATCCGTCTTTCTCTCTTTTCTTCTCTCTCCCTTCACTTTCACTCTGACCTTTCGTGGTCACTCTCTTCCTCCTCTTCGAGTTTCTTTCCCCTACTCCCCCGCCTCGTTAATCCCCTCATGGTGGCGACCTTTACTCTTTGTCTGTAAATCTTTTACTGATCATATATATCAATTATTTTATTCGGTTGGCGAGGGGGGGGGTTGCAGTCGGGACAAAAGGGGGTCACGGCTGGTTGGGACCCCCTTCCCTTCCCCTTTTACTGAAGAGTTTAACGTTTTTGCCTCTTTTGCGCCTCTTTCCTTATCGGCATTGGCCCCTTACTCTTTTTTTTCCTTCTTCCTACTTTCCCTGCTTCCTTCCTCTTATTGTTTCTTTACCTTCTCCGATTTCACTCTTTGGCTTTCTTGTTTTGCAAACGTCTGTGAAAGCTTAGGACCTATATTAATGATCCCATATCTGTCGAAAATCATTCTTATACAAATTTTGGCTACCACCAAGCGATTTTATTCAGCCAAGGGAAGCCCCTTTGCTCTCTAAGCTTCAAGGCTAACTGCTCTGAGTTATTACTGTTGTGACTTCTTGATAATGCTGATTACAGATTTTTGAACCTTAGGCTTGTCTGAGTCCACAAACGTCTCTGGTTCCTAAACACGAATAAATATAAGCATAAATGGCACCTTACTATTTCTGTTTCCTTAATTCTTCGATGGCATTCTTAATGCAAGCTAATTTCAGGCGATTTTTGTTCGTCTGTTGGGAACGTTTTGTATCTAGAGGTTTGATATATCTTTGACTATGATCAATTCATTTTAGTCTATGAAGACCTTTATTGATATTGCTAAACACTCGGTTTGTACTTCTCCAATCTCATCGATTTACAGTTTTATCCCAAAACTAAGATCTATTTTTCTAGTGACTGAGAAAATATTTGTTCATTGATAAATCTTTTCTTTCTTCTTGGTGTTTATTTTCCGTTCTCCCTCCAGGGATCAGAGTACCCTTTTCTGGAAGATCTTGTTCACTCATTTTTATACTTCACCCTGCTTCCCTTTTCCCTCTCCTCCCTCTCCCCTCCCTCTCTCTTGCCCTTTGTCCTCTTTTCTTTTGATACTCTCTTCTCCTTCGTCGTATCTCCAACTCCCCGCCTCCTTCTCCTCATTTGCACTTACATCAACCTCGACCTTCCTCTCTCCTTTCCCAAGTCGTCTCGTCACCCAGTCATTCTCGCTTATGCAACTTCCTTTGCAGAAGATTCTGTCTAAATGATTTAGTCACGTCTAGGCCTCGTCTTCCCACACCTCCTGACCCTGTACTCCGGGGGTGACATCTCATTTTATTTTGGTTGACGCCAGTTGTATTTATTCGATCACGTATGAATTCACTTCAACCTAATCATGGCATTAAGATATTTTGATTTGATAATTTCAATCAACTGATATGTGGATCTTTACGATAAATATGTACTGGTAACATTAAACAGTTGCCAATATCAATAATAAAAATATTAACACTACACATATTGTCAACAATGATAAACTAACCCTTATGATTAGTAATTGCTGACTATAGTAAAGAGTTGTCAGTAATACTGACCACGCAAGGTCGACATTAATACTACGAAAGATGTTCCCACTGTCAGCAATAAAATAACACTAAACTTATTGTCAAAATGATATATTGACAATAGAGTTGTCAATGCATTAATCTGATTGTGTGAGGGTTGCTCAGGGTTCTCCATCTCTTTCCTTCCACTTCTCCACCACATGATTCCCTCTTCTTCCACTTCCAGCCACTTTTCTGCCAGGTTCTTCTTTTCACCTGAAGATGTCAAAGACTTGTATCGGAACGCTCAGCTTCAGGGTGTCTTCGTTACCATGGCAACAGTGAGGCATTTTTTGTGATCTTTTTTGTGGCACTGCTGATGAGTTTACCGCGAA
>NC_134809.1:30840395-30845395 GCF_046742065.1 Oratosquilla oratoria | reverse complement strand
CACACACACACACACACAGGTAACTAAAGTTAATCTGCTGAAGAGGGTCTCGGATTAGAGACCAAAATGTACGGATTCCTTGCTTCAACTTTCTGTATTTTTCTCCAAATCTGGATTCTTTTATATACAGAATCCATTGGTAACACTCAGGTCACCGACCTTGTCTTTGCTTATGAGACTCTACTTCTTGCGTAGTCGATGGAGGTTCTGATTACAACCCTCGAGTCATTGCACAGGGAAACGAGACTTCTTGCTCTCCAGGTGACCAGGACCAAGGTCCAAGCGTTTGGGGTCATTAACGGATGACAGAATTTAGTCTACTCACGAAAGTCGTGAGGATATAGAGGTCTTGGAAAGCTTCAGATATCTTGGTAGTGTGGTACATAAGTGGTGAGTCATGTCAGAAAGTTCTTCAAGGGATTGACATTGTCCATGGTGTCATAGATTCGTTCATCTAGAGTATATGGCATTGTCGATACGTATGTGGGACTAAAATTCGAATTTTCATATTGTTTGTGTCCTCTTTCTTACTGTACGGTTGTGAGGCATAGACATAAAATTCTGACTAGAAAAGTCATCTCGATGTCTTTGGTATAAATTGTTTTTCAAAGAATCATAAGATCATGCTGGGAAGACTGTGTAAACCAGATTTTTCTGTGGGACTCATTTTAGGGTATGTGACCTGTGTCCCTGATTTTGATCCCACTCACAACGTTTCCTTAACAAGAGACAACACTTGATGAAGGAGTCAAAGGGATGGTCACAAAACACGTGGATGGGGCAATCCCACAGAACCCACCGAGAAATGTTTTGAAAGGAAAGGATAACTGTATGGAAGCTAGCTTGGATAAATCGTGGGATTAGCACCAGAGTGTGAGTAAAACGACTCTCCCTTCCTCCCACCGGAGTGTTTCCAGTTATTGATAAACACACACACACACACACACACACACACACACACACACACACACACACACACACACACACACACACACACACACACACACACACACACACACTCGGTGGCGCAGTTGGTAGAGCGCTGGACTGGGAAGTACGATAGTGCTCGCAGTACCCAGTTCGAATCCTGCCCAGGGCCGAAATTATTTCGGTATCGCTGTGCTTCGGGTCGTTACTCTGACTCTCGTGGGCGGGGAGTTGGGTGTGTGTGTTTGTGAAAGGTCATAGCATTACCCATAGATCGGTCATACGAGCTCTGAGCTCTCTTCCGGGAGGGAAATAGCTGTCGATCACGAGTCCAACACGTGATCCAAAGACCAAGGTGAATACACACACACACACACACGCACGCACACACACACACACACACACACACACACACACACACACACACACACACACACACACACACACACACACACACACACACACACACACACACACAAAATTGCCACAGAAAAAAATGAAGACTGAATATTTTTGTGTATATCATCCTCAGAGTAACAAAGACATAAATGCTGTGTACTCACAAAAGAAGATATTGTCACTAGGAAAGGGAAGTGAAGAGGTACACTGACCCTATTTGCCCGCAGTTTACCTGAGCTCATCTGGGTCAGGTAGTTTTGATTCTGACGTGTTGCAACACTTCCATGAATAGGCCTATATTGCTAAGCCTTGCTTTCTACTGGTTGCATTTTTGTTTTCTTTTTGTGGTGTCCTTTTTTTTTTTTTTTATTCTTGGCCTTGTCATGACTCAGTTCTTCTAAGTTCAGAGCAGCTGCTACACTTTCCCTCCCATTGAAGAGATCATCTGTTCTCCTCTTCAGTCGTCTGTGTGTGTATTCCTTTCATTTAATCTCCTGTGCCTCTTCCTTTTCGTTCGGCTAACACTCACAGATCACTCCTTCCTTCCCATTCACTACTTCTCTCTTTGTTCTCTTGCTCTTCAGGTCTCCTTTTCTCTCTATATTCCTATTCCATCAGATCTACAATTCATTTGTCTCAATTTATTTTAACCTGGTCTTACTCGAGTCCCCATTCCCCCTTCCACTTCTGAGTCCACTTCTATTTCATTTCATACAGCGCAACGAAATTAACACTCCAACTCAATCACTCACCATTATACAATCCTTATCTTCATATCCATCCACCCAGCAAACCCTCTTGCACTTGAAACACTTAGATTCACGCATGACTTCAGAAAAATATATTATCAAGTAGATATATAACATTTGTACTTATTTAGCCTCCATTGTCATGACCTATCTACAGTAGTTGCACTTCGCCCTATATTTGCTGCCCTAGATTATACATACCTTACTTTTCTAGGAACCCCCCCACCCCCGTCACCCTCTTTCCCGCCCTCCACCAAATGACTGACCCCCGCTTCACCTCTATCCGGGAATGCCTGTGTTTCCCTCCGGTGTTGTGTATCTGGTACGGAAGGAAGGGAGGACTCCGGGGGCAGCGTTGTCGGGCCGTACCACGTCCCCGGTGCGTACGCCCGCCTCCGGGGGGGAGAGGGTGGGTGCGGGCGAGAACACCCACTCCCGAGGAAATGGTAAACCAATGCGAAAAATCGCAGCCGTGTACTTATGATACTCTGGCCTATTTCCTCCTCCACTTCGCCCCTCCTCTCTGTTTATCTCTCTTTCTCTGTTCCTCCCTCTCTCTTTCCCTCTCGCTTTCTCCCCCCCCTCTCTCTCTCTCTCTCTCTATCTATCTATCTATCTATATATATATATATATATATATATATATATATATATATATATATATATATATATATATATGAATGTATGCATGTATGTATTACATATACACAAATAGAAATACAAACACCTCTTTTACATCTATAACTTAATCTGGAAAATGTTTACAATTTTTGCGAGAGAGTACATTTTTTCGTTGGTACATTTAATACACATGTGATTTTCTCGTGGTGCACTGTACACATATTTACCAGACATTTTTGTAACAGAGAAAGTTCTCAACCTATTTTCTTTTAAACCATTTGCTCATGTATAATTATTTCTTTAGCTCTTGAAGATCATTTCAACAGTGAATAAAATTGATTTTCATCAACCGATACTAAGTTTCGGTCTGTCCCTTTTGGGAATCTTCGGAGACTCTTAAGGAGCTCCAGGACCCAAGACTGAGAATTACGGTCCAAAAGCATATGAATATTTAGCATTCTGTTGGTTTCTATCCTTGTGGGGGGCAATATCACGCCGAAGAGTTGGAGTTATAGAGGCAGTAAAGTAAAAAAGGAAAGTAGCAAAATGGAAATAGGATCCAAGAGTGATCAACATTCTTAATCGGTCTAAAGTCGTCTATATCATGAAAGAGTGCTGCGTGATTCTAGTATTTAGGGATTTTACTTGATTTCCTAATATATAGACTCCTGACGTAGGAGTGTTCTTCTTCCTTCTGCATTTATCAGAGTAAGCGAAAACTTTACTTTCTGCAGAAGTGGTTGTAATATCAATCAAAAGAAAATATCTTTATCTTACTAAGAAGTTTACTAAGTAACGGAAGTTGCACCCAGTTGATTTAACTCCTTCACTATAACGTCACATTTAACTATTTTATTCTGGCTGACGCAAAACGACTTTATTCCATTGACGGCAGGACCTCTACGCGGAAGGAGTTTATGTCACTGAAGATGAGGAGGTTTCCGGTCGTGAGTGATCTCACATTTGTCAACGCCAGACGATTTCATTCACCTGAGGAGGTAGTCTCCGGGCAAGAGGAGGTTAAGTTATTATGTCCATCCAAGTAGTCATTGTGTTAAACTTGAGGAATTTTCGTTCTGAATAACGCAAGGTGAAGGGGGCAAGCGGGTCCAAATCCGCCAAGACGGAAGTGGAGAACCTACAGAACTACTTGCGTGTACCTGCTCTCGATTCCATTTCGCCTCTGCGTCCTCCTTTTTATACCTCCTGCCTCCTGACCTTCCCACCTCGACACCCCCCCTTCCCACCCCAGCAACTCGAACAATGACTTTCCATGTTACCACGGGCTCGGCGCCCACAGGCCAGGCGCCGGCGGGGGCCCGTGCGACTTGCTCGCGGGCCTTCAGTCAACTCGTGTTCGGTGGAAACCCAGAGGTCGGTGAAAATTGCACGAAGAACACGGCAGATGGAAATTTTGTTGTGCCGAGCACCGAACGGCTTTTTGGCACTTGAAAGATGACCTCCAGCCTAGGAAACATCGCAAGGAAATGAGGTACTCAATCCGGTCAAGACCTCAAATGAAATAGAAAAATGAAATTGTCTGGATGCACTAATCAAATATATAGATTGGTTATGGTACTGATGATAGCTGAGACACCGTGCTCAGCTGTAATTACGCAATATAACACCCCAACTGCTCGAAAACGGCTTAAAGAATAAAGTTAGGTCAAAGTTATCACGAAGGTGTTTACATTATTTAATTCTTTTCATCCTCTCAAACGTTAGCCGCACAGCGAGGTAGCTAGGCATGCGAAAGGGAAATCCTCACTTCTTTCAATTACTCCCATCCCATGCATCCTTTGCAAATCCTTCATGCTTAAATCATGCGAATATTGTATCCCAATAACTTCCCAGCATTACTACAGTTCATTTCCGGTGGACCCGTCTTAGTTTATATATTCTCCTGCTCTATTACGCACACATTTTTGCTTGTTCGACATCCCCACAGCGTGTTTTTATGGATGAGGATACCTACTTCTATCCATTCTCATATCATGGTCATACCATTGTAAGTTGACCTGTTCTATTATTTTTCCTAATTCTATCTATATTCCAGTCCCCTCATGGGCTCTATCGTCTTTTACTTTCATGCTTTTCGTAATAGAAAAAAAAAATCCTGGCAATGGGGAAAGTGAAATATCTTAGGACTATCCAACTTCCTAAATATGTTGTTCAAACTGTTAAAACATGAATTTATACGAATGATGCGCATCAAAAATAACATTGATATGATATATATTCAGATGCTAATATCAAGATATCAATGACACGAGTGATAAAGTGAAATTGAATTATATAATAAGA